>NW_027107835.1:2322-11597 GCF_000696795.3 Halyomorpha halys | reverse complement strand
TGTTAATATTGTAATCCTAAATTTATTAGTAAATATAGAAGGCATATGTTCATATACCCTGTTTTGTCTTTTTTTTCCGTTAGATTGTGTGCTTGTACCTAGTGTGAGTGTAATGTAATGAGTTTAGTGAGTAATAAAAAACCTTGTCTCTCGAATCTAGTTTTATTTATTAACCAACAAAAAGAAGTCTGCTTACATTAGATTGAATCTTGTATATATCTAATACTTTTAGTAGCCAGCTATGTGGAACAGAGTCAAAGGCCTTTTTATAATCACTCCAAGCCATAGAAAGACTTCGCTGTTTCGAGATTTGTGCAGCAATGAACGAATCTATAACTAAGACCTCCTTACAACCCCTAGCCCGCTTTTTGCACCCTAGCTGTTCTATGTCAAAAAAAAGGACTCGGGTTTATAAGGAGCTCTTAGTTGAAGATTCCTTCATTATGTAACAAGTTTCGAGAAAAACAGCAGTCTTTCTATGGCATAGATTGATTATAAAGGTCTTCTCTGTTCCATGCAGTTGGCTGCTAAAATTATTAGATATATACAAGATTCAAACTAATGTAAGCAGACACCTTTCAAACCTTGTGACAGAATGGAAAACAACGCTGAAAGTCGGAGCTACCTGCACGGCTGAATCAAATCGAAATACTCAGAGGAATATACCAAAGGGATTGTCTAAGCCCAATTTGGTTCTGTGTTTCGCTATTCCTATTAAACAGGATTCTTCGAAAGAATAAGGAGGGATAAAAACTTGTCATCAACGACGAAACGACCATAATCAGCCACAAATAGTAATTAGATGACCTCAAACTATACGCGAAGAACTGTCACAAAATATGGTTGAAGCAGCTTTATCTTTTACAAGTGACATAGGAATATTATTTGGCCACGATAAATGTGCAGTTTTCCCTCCATGTAACCAAGGGGAAAGTGGTTAGTAACAGAATATTCTGATTAAAGAAGAACAGTACATAAAGGAACTTGAAGCTAATAAATTATATAAATATTTGGGCATGCAACAGCATCTTAAAATATCTCGAAAAGATATGCAACAAGAATTTCTAACAATGCTCAAAATTAGGCTACGAAAAGTGGTCAAAACCCAACTAACTGGGAAGCAAAAAATCAAGGCCATCAACACCTGGGCTATACCAGCTCTTAGTTATAGCTTCGGCGTAGTGCAATGGTCAAATACAAGCCTACAGGAGATAGATCGCATTGTACGAACAACGGTCCCACCACCCAATATCCTCTGAAGCTCGTCTATAATTACCTAGAAAAGAAGGAGGACGTGGTTTCCTAAATATTGAAGAAGCTTGCCGCAAACAGGAAGAGGTCCTACGCCAATAATTTCTCGCAAAAACAGCAGGGGTTTATCTCGCCATCACAAGGATGGACTATGGTTTAACTGCTCACATTAAGTGCAGGTGTTGAGTTAACAATCGTTTCAGAAAATGAAAGACTGACAGAATGGAAAAGAAAGTTTCTGCATGGAAGATTCTATAGCCTACTGAACGAAGCCTTCATAGACAAAGAAAGATCAGTTGGATGGTTAAATTATGGAAGGCTATTCTCCGATACAGAGGAGTTTGTGGTTGACAGTAGATAAATGTTTTCGTAATTAACTACTTTTTAACTAATAAATACTAGTTATTTATTTGTAACTACAGATACAAAAATGTAGTTGGTAACTGTATTTGTATGTTCTTGGTTTTTCAATTATAGTAATTGTAGTTGGTATTCATAAATTATTACTGTTAGTTTAAATAAAAAGTAGTTATAAAAATAACTACAATCAGTAATTGTAATTGTAACTTTAGTTATTGAGTTATAACTACAACCACATACAAACAATTAGCTGCATTTTACATTCCAAAGAACGAACATAATTTGATCGCCTCTATGTAAATATCCATTGTAAGTAACACCCTCCTTCCATCCTCTGCTCCAGTAGAGCGACTATTTTTGAATACGTCTTCACCAAAGTCATTTACAATTCATTTTATGTTATTCTGTTTATACTTTCTTTTTTATTTTCTATACTTACTGTGGTTGTTATCTTGTTCTGTTTTAAGCTCTAAAGAAGGCTAGAAACTCTAGCCGAAACCTTGGCACAATAAAATAGGTTACACCAACTTATTTCTGTTTCTCTTTGACCGTACCCCCAACCATCTTCTCCTCGTACGTCATCCACGGTCAACTATCTCTCATACTTAACACCCATTCGCAATCTCTCTTTTCAATGTTATTTCGCCATAGAAGGTTCCACAATCAAGGGCAAATCTGCTACTAGCCACTTCGGTGCAGCCAAGATTTGAAGATCAAGCCTTCGAGAAGTTCCATCATTACCCTAGAAGTTCAAAATTATTCTTGTATATTTGTATAAAGCTGGGATCAGCAAATCGTTTTTGGTTCTTTCGATTCATTGTTCTTCGGTTTAGTTTTCTTCGTTTTTAGATTCATGTATATAGTTAGGGTAAACATGATTGTTTGATCTCTCATACTAGCATTCATTGGGTTCTTTAGTTCTGTTATAAACTTCAGTTCTTAGTTTTCATCCATTATTGATGATCGGGAATTGTTAAGGAGGGCGGACGTATCCTCAGCATAATTCCTGTAATAAAGTTGCACACATTTTGTTTATTTTTTTCTCTATATTACACAAGATTCAATTTCCTTTCTTTTTTGTTCTTATTCATATTTCCTTTTTTTTATCATTAAGTTAGCCTGAACAAGCCATCTCAAGTAATTTTCAATGGTTGTTTAGGATGTAAAGTTCATTTTCGTTTACATTTAAACTCTGTGCATAATCTAATTTTGTATTGTTCGCTCTCTGTAAATTTCAGCCTACCTGCTACAGCCTGCACCGCATCTCAACAAGTAAATCACCCGGAGCGATTTAGGTGGGCGGTATGTTCCGGGTAAGCTATGGCAGTAACCTTCCTCTTCGGTCTCTGATGCTCCTGATGCTTGCGTAGATCCATCTGAAGATCTCCTCAACCTACGGTTGCTTCTCCGTATCTGTTGGGCGTTTATCTCCATTGGTTTGCCCCGGCCCACATCTCTTCTTTGGTACAAATATGGGCACTGTTTGGCTATGTGTCCTTCATCCCCGCATTCAAAGCATCACGTGCGCGGGCAATGGGCCACTAAATCCCAATATTTCCACAACCATGACGGTCCTCCCGCCGACTATTGTTTCTGAGTTTAGCTAGGCTTCTTCTATTTTCTTCGTTGATAGCTCTCTCTCTTCTACCATTTCCGTGTTCTCTCCTCCTCCAAGGGTTGGGCATGTTTCTTGGCCGTTGGTATTCTATCCGGGTCCACCCTGGTTCTTCTACTTCCGCAAACGAGCGCTCTCTCGAAAATCCTTCTTTCTTCTCTAGCTCCTTTGCCAACTGTATCTTTAGTACCAGGGATAAGAATTGCATCCGACTCTGTACCTGGATTGTTTCCATCATTTCTACCATTTTTCCTCAAATTCCCAGTATTCTGATTGAAAACCATGTAACACGGAGTTTATCCAGTTATTAACTGGCTGATGACAGTTATCATACGCCACACTCCACTGACCTTTTAATAGGTATGGACTTATATCCTTGGATAATCGCGGCGCTCCATTCAGTGCTGGTGTCGATGAACTGTTTCTGCAACCAACAGTATTCGGATTGATCGTCGTGGGAAAGGCATGCTGTCTACCCAATACTGCTGCATCCTCCTTCTTCAATGAGTCACAAGGAAGCATCGAGAAACAGCTGAGAGCGTTCTGGGAGACAGAAGAACCCAAGCCAATTGATCGTCAAGACCCAGAGGACAAGCTATGTGAAGATCACTTCATCAAAACGCACTCTCGAACTCCCGAGGGCAGGTATGTGGTGAGACTTCCATTCAAGCCCGGCAGCACTCTCCCAAGCAGAAACTGAGAAATCGTGGAGCCCAGATTTCTTAACTAGGAGCGGAAATTGCATACGGACCGTGGACTTGCTTCAAATTACAAGCAGTTTATTAAGGAATATGAGGATTTGGGACACACGTCTAAGGCTAGAGAACAATCGGAATACTTAATTCCTCATCACGCGGTGTAGCAAGAAAAACCTAGCGGGAGAAAACTCAGTGTTGTGTTCGACGCTTCCTGCGGTTCACCTACTGAATCTCTCAATTCCATTGTGTTAGCGGGCCCAAAACTTCAGCCAGACCTTTGTGAAAAGGTTTATATATATATACATATATATTATATATACTTTCGTTTATACCGGATACCTCTGTGTGCGGATATCGTCAAAATTTACCGCCAGATCTTACTACACCCTTCTGATCGTTACTTGCAGCATATTTTATGGAGAAATAGCCCGTCTGAAGGGATACAAGAAATGGAGCTAAACACGATCCAGTAGCCTATGTCACGAAGTCGAGTGCTTATCAGGCACTAATGGTTATTCAGCAGTTAGCGAAGGATAAAGGATCACCGTACCCCCTAGGAGTCGAAGTGATCAGCTGCTCCATGTACGTTGACGACATCGTTAGTGGAGCAAACTCTGTCCAATAAGCAAAGGAACTGCAACGGCAACTCTGTGAGTTCTTTTCTAAAGGGGGTTTTTCTCTAAGTAAGTGGGCGTCAACAGTTCCAGATTTAATCCCAGAGGACACCAGAGTCTTACCTGTTTAAATTCATAACGAAGAGATAGAATCCATTAAGTTCTTGGGCCTAGTATGGAATCCGCTGTCAGATTCCTTTTCTTATTCTATCTTCCTGCCACCCTCCATGCCAGTGACCAAACGGCTGGTCCTGTCAGCTATAGCAAGGATGTTTGATCCCTTGTGTTGTTGGTATGAACTTTGGTGTGAAAACCTGGATTGGGACGTTAGCCTTCCACCAACCCTCGCTGTGAAGTGGGCACTGATCATGAACGGTCATTCGTTAATATCTCAAATCGCTATTCCTAGATACCTAGCAAACCTTCTAGCAATTCAGGAGAAATCTTCATTTCGTTTGGTCGGATTTTGTGACACATCAAATAAGTGTTATGCCGCCTGCGTGTATCTCCGTGTCACCTCACTCGAAGGACGTACTAGCGTCAATCTCATAAAATCGAAGACATACGTTGCTCCGATAAAATACGTATCAATTGCGCGAATGGAACTCTGCGGAGCCGTGCTTCTCTGCCGTTTATTATCATCAATAAAATCTCCTAAGCTAAATTCGTAACCTTTACGTAACATGTATGTATGAAGCATGCCTTCAACTTAAAATGAAAAAATGAGTTATGATTTAATGAAATAAAATTCTATTGTTTATGTTACAAGTGGTTTAGGATGACCGAAAGAAAACATTTATGATTATATGGTTAGTAAAATTTTGAATGACTGGGCAATGGAAATTGTAGATCTAAAATTGAGGTGGTGGATGTTAGCTATTGCTAGATGGACTTAATCCATGGTTCTTTCTTCCCTCCACATTCTTAGGCCTCTCTCCCCTCTGCTTCTGAGAACAACTTCAGGAGTTCTACTCACTCATGGTAGATTACTGATGAGAGGCCAAAAGAAAGAATGAACTGCTCCTACCAGAAGACAAGATGGCTCTCTCGTTAGTCTGGGTTGCTTCTCACCACAGAGAGCGCTGGAGGAGGCAAGCTTTTGATGCTGGGCGCTGGTAGTGCCTTTTCTGATGGGAGCCATAGAAAATTGGAAACCTAATGAATTGCAACAACACAATGTTCCTATATGTTCACTGACTTCTACCAGCAGTTCATCATCAAAAACAAATCCGACACTACGTCCAACAATTGGATGGAGAGATTTTCGGACTTGCATATTCTCATTTGGGTAGAGGCTTCACTTCTTCGGATTGCTAAGCATGCCAGGGCTAAAGAAACTATAACCGTCGGACCCATCACAGCAGAATTTTCAGCAGCCTAATTGCGCTGCGTGCATCTAATACAAAGGGGTATGCCAACGAGGGAGCTTTCACAACTGTCACTCTTTTTTGATGAGGTTGGGATCACAGGGTGGGCGGCCGACTTCATGAAACACCTACAACGAATCTCGAGAAACATCCGACACTTCTTCCACGCAAGGCTCGCTTTTCCCGCCTCCTCGGCGACCACATCCATCGAAGGAATTTTCCTGCGGGACCATTGTTAATATTGTCATTACTCAGGAATGAGTTTTGGATTCCATCCACCTTACGCCTCATCCGCAGTAGAATACAGAACTGTGTGCAATGGCGTATACGAAAAGCGAAGCCGCTCAATCCCCTTATGGCACCCTTACCTAAGGCGCGATTGACACCATACCCAGCATTCCTGTAGGTAGGATTAGATTATGCGGGTCCCTTTTCGATAAAAGACTCTAATAGAAGAATTTATTTGTTTATGTACAAGGGCTCTGCATTTGGATGTTGTATCCAGCCTCTCTACAAGCTCATTCTTAGCAACATTGGATCGGTTTACCTCTCAGTGAGGTTTCCCTCATTCAATTTGGTCTGACCATGGGACTAATTTTATAGGTGCAATTAGGTACTTTAAAGACATCTACAAGTACATCGCGAGGCAGGAAGATGAAATTATCCGTCACTTATCCCCAAAAGGCGTGGAATGGAAATTCATCCCACCAAGTGTAACTGATTTTGGAGGAAGCTGTGAGGCCGGCGTAAACTCCGCAAAATTCCAGTTGGTAGGAGTTATGGGACCTCAACCATTATCATTTGAGGAACTTGCCACAGCGTTAATCAGGATTGAAGGGGTGTTCAACTCCAGACCTCTAGCTCCGAAGAATGAGGGCCCTGAAAATTTTGACGTGCTAACTTCACACCAGAACCAGAACTTAACCAGAACACTTCCTGACTGACACCACATTGGCTGCGTTACCAGAAGCGAGTTATGAACTCTCTCCAAGAAGAGCCATAGATCGATGGGATCGTCTTCAAGCCCATCTTAAGTCAATTTGGAACAGATGGAGTCGTGATTATCTCCACAACCTTCAGCAGAAAGGAAAATGGATAAAGAGGCAACCAAATCTGAAGAAAGGTGATCTCGTTATTATTGTAAAAAACAAAACTATCATCGGACACTGGCCAGTAGCTCGAATCTCAGACATTCATCCGGGGAAGGAAGGTGTTGTGAGGACTGTCACCGTCAAAACCCCAAGTAGGAAGACATATGTCCGTCCTGTTCTGGCTCTTGCTCCATTATTTCCACTCTATCCTGAATCCTTTTCGTAATTTTATATTCATTTCAGCCTTTCTTTGTTTGGTGTTAGTTATTCTATTGTTTTCTTTATATGAGTTATAAAATTTTCTTTATCTTTTAACTATTTAATAATTAAAGTTTTTTTCCTTTATCTTATGCCCCAAAAATACATTCCAATTTTTTTTTTCAATGCTCGTCACATTACATTTATTTTTAAAAAACTTCTAATCTTGAAACAAGTCCTGTTTATATGTACCCAACATTCTTTTTTTATAAATTAGCCCAACTTAATTTAAGTGGGCGGTTTGTTTAAGAAAGGGCGCCCCCTCACTTCTGAACTGAAATTCATTATGCCATCTAGTGACAAAGATAAGCGGTAGGAGATCTGGGCAGCCATCTTGATCTCCAAAATATAGGGGGTAAGAACCAATAGAGTAGCCATCTTGACCTGTACAGGGGAAGAAAGAGACAGAACCCTTCAAGAAGCTTCCCATGACTTATAACATGTGGGAATAAAACCTTACACTCAGGCTAGAGAGGCGGCGGCGGCAGAAGGATGAGGAGAAAGAACCAAGAGGGAACCCTTCTTCCATCTTCACATTCACCTTCACCTTCAAGCCCCAAGAATATCAAACAAGTAAAATGCGAAAGAGATCTAGGGAGAAACCTCGCCCTAAGTCACCGAGGCCTGCCGCAGTCATAGTAAAAATACCAGAGAGCCAGTCCTACTCCGATGTCCAACGAAAGGTGAGCGAAGATCCGGCAATGGTGGAAATGGCTTCATCAATTACAAAGGTCCGAAAAATTAATAAAGGCAACCTTTTACTCCAATTGGACAGGAAGAAAGAGCAATCTCTTGCTTCACTAAAGAGTTCAATGGAGGGTGTTCTTGGCGAAGGGGCAGAAGTGCGGACTTGGACGGAGGAGTCCCTTTTCGAGCTGCGAGATTTGGATGATCTCACCACCAAAGAGGAGGTTGCGGAGGCCTTAAAACCTCTCCTGGATGAAGAGTCAATGCCCATCACAGCGGTAAAGTCCATCCGGAAAGCCTATGGCGGTACACAAACGGCGGTTATTTCACTTCCAGTTCTGCAGGCAAGGATGATCATAGCTCATGGAAAGGTCCGAGTAGGACTGGTTGTAAGCCGAATACCAGAAAGACTCAAAGTTCTAAAGTGTTTCCGTTGCTGGGAGTACGGACACATAGCCCGGAATTGTGTTGGAAAGGATAGGACCTGCCTATGTCGAAACTGTGGTAAAGCAGGTCACAAAGCTAGTGATTGTAACCAGAAACCTCAATGCGCATTTTGTGCGGGAAAAGAAGATGCCGACCACCCCAGTGGAAGTAGTAAGTGTCCAGCTTTCCGTACAGCACTGAAAACCATGACGCAAATCCAACAACATCGCAGATGAGAATACTTCAACTGAATCTGAACCATTGCGAAGCTGCACAAGATTTCCTTTACCAAACAGTACGGGAACAGCACATCGACGTCGCAATACTCTGCGAACAATATAAAAATCTAGATGGAAACTCGTGGGTATCCGATGTGACTGGTAAAGCTGCATTTTTTTTTTCTTTTTTTATTTCCCCCTTTCTTGCCATTTCTAGCATACGGGGTGCGGGAGCAGTGGGGTAGTGCGCTGGGGTTTGCGCATGCCACTACTCCCTAGGATCACCAATTTTTTCCTTTTTTATTCTTTTGTTAATTATTCAATTAATGTTTTTTTTTTGTTTTTTTTTTACTGTGGTGGAGCCCAGCGCTACGTCTGATGGAGCTACACCTTGTCCACTGCATCCCTCTGGGTGCCTCCTGCAGTTACCAGGCTGCCTACCCTCCTGGTCTCAATCCGGGTCAGCTTCCTCATCTTCTGGTGGCTCGCCGATGTTGGGCGGTCAAGTCCTTCCAATAATGAAATGAGTGGGGCCCACCACCTCCTTCCACCCGTAAATGAACTCCTTGAAGAAGGGATAATTCTCTTTTTCTATCAAACTGGGAAGGTCCGTCTCGGCGAGGGCGTAAATCCCGGTCTTTCTCGACAGCCTGGCTCGGTGTCCTTCCATGGCAGAGCAATCTATTATTA
>NW_027107835.1:0-372 GCF_000696795.3 Halyomorpha halys | reverse complement strand
CAATCTCGGGCTCCTTATCTATTGTGGTCATCTCCTCTCATTCTCTGTCAGCTAGTATTCCCTCCAATTCACTGGAAAACGCCCTCCAGTTCGCCAATCGGGGTGGTAAAGCTGCTGTGTGGGCCTGTAATTCCCAAGCTATTCAGGAAGTGAATACTACATCCGGCTTTGTATGGGTGAAGATCAATGACATGTACATCTTTAGCTGCTACGCCTATCCCAGCATAAAATAGAAGACTTTGTGAATTTGTTGGATCGCATTGTATTAGAGGCTAGTTGCCATAAGCCAGCTATCATAGCAGGTGATATCTACGCATGGGCAACTGAATGGGGAAGTAGGTTAACAAATCGACGTGGAGAAGTTCTCCTCGA
>NW_027107834.1:0-5627 GCF_000696795.3 Halyomorpha halys | reverse complement strand
TTATTAATTTATAAATTGCACATAATTCATGCGAAATCACATACTGTATGTATATAGTATTAGTTAACATTGAAACATCGTAATTCTACTATATTAAGAATATTAAAAAAAGAGAAAAGAAAAAAAAAATAATACAAAACAAAAATCAAATGCTCTTAACACAAGAAATACTCTATAAATTCTGAAATATTAACTAGGAGAAAAATAAATAAATATAAATACAAAAGTAGATATGTTTGTACATAACTTAAAAAGTATATATAATAATATATATTAAGTAGTTTACCATAAAAGTTGTTTAACTAAATTTTTTCCTATATGCTATAGATTATGTCTTTTTATTATTATTTTTGTTTTTTATATTTGGTGTTTCTAATATTCATTTAAAACTATAATTAACTATTTTTGTTTTAATTTTTTCTTTTTCATTTTATTTTAATAGAAATTAGTTATTTTACGATTTATGATAAATAGATGGTTTCATTTGAATAAATGGTGCTTTCTTTTACTTAGTGAATATTTTATTTTTACTGCCACACAAACCACCTTCCTACAATCGATTACATGTGGTCAATTAATAATATTGTACTGTTCTTTATCTAGATAATAACCGTATTTTCCACTCAGGTGAGTGAAAATACAATGGAATGTTTTGTATTATAAACATCTTTTGGTTACTGTGACGTTAACTCCCTTAAATACACCACGTTAACACCACCTCGTTGAAACTTCTAAAACTGGATTCTTCACTGGAGAGGTAGCTAATTTTAGAAGTTCATTCCAGTATGGTAAACGCTCAAGTCGTAAAAGAACTTATAAGGAGACTAAGATGGCTCAATAACAACAGCAACCTTCCAACGGCTGGTACTCTAGAACTAATGTTCTGGCAGATGTTTATGTACCAGATAAGCGAGGCTCCAATCTAATAACAGTTTATCTGGTCATTCGTTTAGAGTCGGTTTTCTTCCAATTATTGCTATTTTTTTTTAGTAGAAAAAGGTGATTGCATTATTTGAAATTAGGAATATTTTTCTACTTGTATGATTTAAGAAATTTATTGGAGGATATAATTGTTTTACCAATTCAGTAATCACCAGGCAATAGAATCGCAATTATCACATGTAAGAAGGTAAAATGGAATTGGTAAAAACAGTTTTCACATTAACACTCCAAAAAGATTCACCAAGCAGAGATGATAGGTTCATCACTCCAATACATCCAAACACATACTCAGTTTTAGTGTGGCCAGTTCTTATTGTTAACAAAAATAAACCATGAAAAATTACAAAATACTGAAGAATTTGATAAATAATTATTTAATATTTGATTAAAAAGGAAAAATAGACATCGGAAAAAGCCGAGACCATCCGATCTTTACAGATCGCATTTGTATATACTCGGCTTCGTTATCATGTTTTAAACTGTTGTAAATTATTGACAAGAACAAAGTCGATATTCATTATAACCTTGGGAAACTCTAAAATACGAAGTTTCATAGCAACAGAAAAATAGAAGTTTTTATAAAAAAAAAAAAATATCTAAAAATGACTTTCTTTATTTATGGCTTAAATACTGAATTTTGAGTACCTTTAATTTTTTTAATTGAAAAAAAAAATGCCATCTCTCATAGTTGGTGATAATGAAAAATAATGGATTAATATGAAAGAAATAGATAATCAAGAATTTTTTCTATTTTCATGTTTCTTATGTCAATAGTCAGATTTCAACTATCCATAAACTTGAAACATATTTTTTTATTCTGAATAAAACAGAAATAACTTTTTTAAGATTTAAAGTACTAATTTCAACTCAAAGTAGGCCAATGAAGTGGAAGCTGTGCGATGCGAGCACCGCACAAGATTTTTATTTTTATCGTCAAAGGTTTCTAGATTTTCGCCTCGCTACATACTAGTACAGCAACGTCACTTAAGTTGTCCAGATAAAAATGCACAATGGATACTGAATGGAAGTGTCTGGGTACGGCACTCCAATCCTCCACGCTGCCATGCAGACTGGATCCTCTTCCGAGAACACAACTCCTCGGCCATTGTCGGCCTTCGTACCTGCCTCTTGTGATTTACTGGTTCAGGACTAATCATTAGTTCTTCTTTCTTGGCCAACCATTTTTTTTCTTTTTCCTGCCCACACATTACCCTCGTCCAGTTCCTTTACAAACGGCCGCTAGATTGTTAAGCTTGACAGATGTTTAAAATGTCTTTGTGGCAGGCACGAGGCTTTAACCCAAAGTTGCTACAATATATTCCACACAAATGCAGTAAAGAGTTTGGAACAAGTAAGAATAATTAACAACATTTGTTAATATGCTACAAAAAGTAATAGTGATAAGATCATATAATCTTCCAATTTTCATAAGATGAAGAGATATCCATAGAGAAGGGATTATATATATATAAAGTGCCTTTTTTATAATTAAAAATTAATAATAGGTACATGAAAGTTTCAAAAAAAGATAAGGACTTTGAAAAAATTGGACTTGTTACAGAATGTTTTTGTTATATTTACTTAAGGACTGATGGTAACATAGTTTTCTAGACATACGAATATAAAGGGAGGTGATGCAGTCTGGATTGTTAGATGTTTGTTCCAACACGATTCAAAGCTCTGGAGCATGAGGGTACAGGATTAGGAACTGAAAACCAAAATGCGCTTGGGTATACCATTATCATGAACGTTTTGACCGGATTTAAAATAGGACCTAATAAGTATGTTTTATCTTCAGAGTTGCAAACCCCAAGATTTTCCTCATAGTTAAGGAAAAGATCTTCCCCCTGCTAGGACCCGATATTGACTAGTTACATGGAATCCCCGATTAAGTGTTGAATTATTGCTACACTTATTGACAGAAGCTCTAAGCTTCCACATTACCACAAAAATATTACGATTATTTTTGCGCTATTTGGACATTTGGAAATGAGCTTTGATGTTCCAGGAAAACTCTCCTATTCCTCCTTACAATTCAAAATCCTTCAAACCATCACATATTACTATAATAAGTTTAATAATTATACATACACATTTACTTACTGTATTCTGTTAATAAATTTAAAATAAAATATTTTGAGGTGAAAATATTTGGAGAGTCGAAGAGGGCACGTTTTTGGGTGATTAGTGCCTTACCCACATGACCACCATACTCCTCAAATAGATAACAAATTTTCAGGTATTTACAAAAGGGCAGGACTTATAGTCATGCTTTGTAACTAGCTATTAGAGAAATGCATTAGAGACAGGACAAAAACTATGCGGGAGGTGATGCCTTTTCCCCAGAACGTTAAGGGGTAGACAGGGTGTCGAACCTACATCAAGTCTAAGTCCCTTGTCTAGCCTAACATAACAGCATTCCTGTGCTTGAAGTATTTTTTTAAATTCATTGTAAAATCTCATTGTTCATTACCAGAAGATTCGTCAATAAATAAATAGTTGAGTCAGTGTTACAAATAACATCAACCAACTAGACACTGCTCGTAGTCAAGTGACGCATTTCCTGTTTGTTTTTTTTCCCAGAAGATAACAAATTAAATCAGAACACACTAATAACTGATAATACGACTAAACTATTTCATCATGTCTGCGAAGATGTCAGGCACAGAACCACCCATGGTAGGTTGTTAAATATAGACATGATGAAAACTTTGAAATGAAACTACCCAGTAGTAGAACTCTAAAACAAGTTTACAATTTAAGGTCACGAGGCCATCTTCTTTTCAGGCGCCTCGGAGGATTGCCAGGAATTGAAGAGGAAGCAAGGTTAGAAACGAGTGGGTTTGGGTGGTTAGGGAGTTTATTATAGAAGGAATAATATCGGGTTCGGGCTAGACCGGTTACATAAGGAACATTTAGGTCTTTATGGATGGTTTTATTAGTAACAAAATAAGGAGCTTTGAGGATTTTATGAAGGATTTTGGATTGTAAAGATTGGATACGAGAGGAATTCGAAGTTTAGTGGAGCCCCAAAGCTCAACTCCGTATGTCCAGAAGGGTCTTATTATTGTCATGTAGATCAGTCTTTTTTAATGAGTTGGAAGTTTAGACCGTTTGTCTAGTAAGTGTTGTAATTGTCGGAATCTGCGTGCAGTTTCCTGTCTTTTCAGTCTTGTGTGAGGATTCCAGGTTAGTCGTTTGTCAAGATGTAGTCCGAGATAACGAATCTGTTCTACAGGGGTAAGAGCCACATTATTAAAGTATACTGTAGGGCAGTCGGCAGGTTTACGACGAAGAGTAAATGTGATTTGTTGGGCTTTGTTGGGATTTATTTTTATCCTCCAATTTCGACACCATTCTTCGAGGATTGTGATATGGGAGATGAAAACTTAAATTTTACTTTTTTCCTTATTTTGTGGTTTCTTCGAAATTAAATAAATAAATTATATTGATTTTAGAAATCTATAAAGAAGTTTATATTTTTCCATACGGAAATTGGACAAAAACAAATATACGTTTTAATATGATCAGAACCTATGACTTCTCACTCTCGACATCCCTCGGTGAGTCAATACCATCTCCGAGCAGATTATATTTCAAAAATTCCATTTGATCAGTAAAAAAAGAAAGGTGGCATGAAAAAAAAAAAGTACTAACACAGAAGCTGCAGAAGAATACTAAAATGGGGAAAATTTCTAAGGGGACAGGAATAAGGGATAAACTGGTGTAATGGAGTTTGGGAGGGCAGTAAATTGCACTAATAAAAGGCAGTAGCTAATGTACTAGCCCGGTCTGTCCACCTGTTGCAAGACTAATTCTGTTTATGGCAACAAAGAGCAAAATGAATACCTCGTTTAAGCTGAGTTCATTATCCGACAACAACGGTATTACAAAGGTAGTTTCCAAAAAGGGAACAAGAACTGTGTTTGAGTTGGATATTGTAAATGTATAGTTGAATTAAAATTTAACCGAAAAATACACAGCAAATATACCCTTACTAATGAGGACTCTCACAAAAATGGTCCTCCTAAGATGGTATGGTTTTATAAAAAATATTCTAGGACCGAATAAATCCAGAATAAGTAAGTACAAACTACTATTCCTAACAAAAATTTAAAATAGTAGGTAATTGAGATTTATATTAAACTATAGATGTAGTGATGTGTTATGATATGCGTTTCTTTGAGGATTTAGATCTGAATGACTGCATAGTTCTTGAGTAGATGAATGACAAAATAAAATTGTGCAAAATAGTATAATACAGATAAAACTATGGGAACTCATATTTGCAAAAGGAGGGCTGGAGTCTGTTCGGTTAGGCGTATACAATATACATATTCTGACAAAATAATCAACGTATTGGTTCTCTAATTGATTCTCTCTAATTTATCATCTAATTCTCCATTTAGCACGACATTACAGAGGTTATAATAATTCGTTCGGAAGGGGAGGGCGAAATCTTACTTTTTACAACTTGATCGGTTTTCCTTTCTATTTTAAATTATATCTTAAATTTTACCGACCATATTATGAAATATTTTGCTAAACTATTAAGATAAAATACGTTTTCCAAAAGTGATTTATTAAATACCAGCTTCTAATTTTAATAAGGAAGGAAAAGAGCGTTGCAATTCTAAAATGAAACTGTAATCTTAAACAATAAATTATTTTTGGAGGATATATAT
>NW_027107833.1:0-2675 GCF_000696795.3 Halyomorpha halys | reverse complement strand
TCCATACACGCATCGAAAATACGTTTTCGCACCTTGTAGGCAAAGAGAACTATCAGTATTTTATAGAGTTTATCTAAAGGTAGGATGCATTTGTGATACTTACCCACTTCCATTTTGAAAACCCTTGGAAAAGAACGATCAGGGTTAGAAACAGCTAAAAGATGACCAATCAATGACGCCAAGGAAGAATGTGCGTCGCCCTGCGAATTGAGACTTCTTTAGAAGGTTTGATCTACATGCTCGAGACTGTAAAGGGAAGGAAGAGCAACAGAACAACCTTCTGAAGATATGACTAGGCATGCATCGTTTATGAGAAAAATCTCATACTTGTCTGGAGGACCTCGGAAGACTTATTGGAAAATAGCACAGAAGATGATAATAGTGTTCTTCGTAAACTTGACAAATAGCTGTTATGTGATGACGTCATTATATTGTAATATTATTATAATATATAATAAAATAATATGGTAGTTGTGTGATTCATTGTTATCGCCTGGAAAAATACAACACATTTTTCTTATCGGATTTATTGGAGTAACACTGATCTATTCTCGAGCTGTCGCGTTGCAGTTAAGTGCGAAGTTATTTTCTGCCGTGTGATTGTTCCACATCTCCCACTCAGTCTGTATCTAGTCTAAGTGGGTACCGTTCAAGGGTTAGTTGTATAAATATGGCTCTCGACCGTGAAAATAGATCGGCATTGCGTCAATGGACTCGGATACCGATCCGAATACCAAACACTTGATGCACGTGTGTGAATCTTTCACTATTTCCGAGAAAATTAGCAGTATTATGCCTAAATAAGATCGCGTGAGAGCGTACTTTTCAATCACGGTATTAAAAGGTTACTTAGATCTAGAATGGAAGAAAACGTTAAATATTGTTTTTTTCTTAACGTCAAGAAATAATTTAAATTAAAAGCGCACTTAATATTGGAAGAATATAGTTGAAGTAGATTGTAGGAACATTGTCCGGGTGGCGGTCAATAAAGGTATCAAAATAGTAAAAAGAAACCTATTTATTGTTAACCAATGTTTCACCCCCCTTTGCAGGACTTCGTCAGGGCTAAAAGAAAGGTTATAGTGTGGAGATAACTACGGGTGTTTAGTTATCTCCACGCTAAACTATGAAAGATAAAAGCCAAAAATAAATTATCTTTCATTAAGTAAATTCGTAAATCATGAAATAAAAAACAAAGGGAAATCCATTTTTTATTTGCAATGAACTAGATTTTATTAAACTAAGCAAATCCATGGAGGGGAAAATAAATAAAATTGATATAATAGACTAAAACAGCTGATCTATATAGTAAAAAAACATATGAGTAGGAGGTGAATATCTATTTTAAAGTTGGTTAACTTCTTGCCGGATCCACAGAATAACAAATAAGAACTCATTTGATACCAACTAAATTCTCTTATAAAATTTCAATCCACTGACTCAAATCAAAAGTGCTCTAGAGGTGCGCAAAACCTTAAAAACTGAGAAAAATAATGCCTGAATTGTTTTTTTTCTTAACGTCGAGAATTAATTTGAATTAAAAGCGCTGTTATTATTGGAAGAAGATAGTTGACCATATGAAGTAGATGTAAAAACATCGTCCGAGTGCCGGTCAATAAAGGTATCAAAATAGTAAAAGAAACCTATTTATTGTTAACCAATGTTTCACCCTACTTTGCAGGGTTTCGTCAGGGCTAAAAGAAAAATTTTAGCAACGCCCCTAGTTATCTCCACGCTAAGCTATGAAATAAAAACAAAAGGAAATCCATTTTTATTTTTGCAATGAACTAGATTTTATTAAACTAAGCAAATTCAAGAAGGGGAAAATAAATAAAATTGATATAATAGACTAAATATGCTGATCTATATAGTAAAAAAACATATGAATAGGAGGTGAATATCTATTTTAAAGTTGGTTAACTTCTTGCCGGATACACAGAATAACAAATAAGAACTCATTTGATACCAACTAAATTCTCTTATAAAATTTAAATCCACTGACTCAAATCAGAAGTGCTCTGGAGATGCGAAAAACCTTAAAAACTGAAGAAAATGATGCCTGAATTGTTTTGTTTTTTCTTAGCGTCGAGAATTAATTAGAATTAAAAGCGCTGTTAATATTGAAAGAAGATAGTTGACCCTATGAAGTAGACTGTAGGAAGATAGTCCGGGTGGCGGTCAATGAAAGTACCAGAATAGTAAAAGAAAACTATATATTGTTAACCAACGTTTCACCCCACTTAGCAGGGCTAAAAGAAAGGACAAACATTTTAGAATTAACAAAACATTGTATGATAACAATATAAGAAAGTATAAACATGTAGGTGGACCAGTTTCTAATAAATATAACAAGGTGTGATAAAAAAAAAAAAAAAAATCCAAATACAGATCTGGACTAATAAATTGTAGGAGACTACTTATTAAAATTAGTAATAGAAGGTAGATCATATAGGTGCGGTAGATATGGTATGGGTCCTCACCCATGCTACTGTACCTCTATAGTAATATGCAAAAGAAAAGTGGTAAAAATAAACAATAAACATATGGGTAAATAATTACATAATTACAGTAAATAATTACATAAATGTATATTATTTTAAATTAAAATCAATTACTTTGATCAATATGATTATACCAATACATTTTATTCAAACTTTTTAAAAATTTTATTCATT
>NW_027107832.1:7186-8058 GCF_000696795.3 Halyomorpha halys | reverse complement strand
ATTCAGAAAGGCAATGTTTATTTGTACCACTTAATTGGTAGAGGAAGATGTACTTAAAATGTACAGAAAATATTTTTTTGTACAACTTTAATTTGAACCTTTACTTTTAAAATGCGGGCATATTAGCTTTCAATATAATTTTACATTGATATAACGAGTATAATTATTTTTTTTTAGCTAGTTAGAAGAAAGTGGTACATCTGGTAAACCCATTTTAGAAAAGCAATGTAACTTCCTAAACATATATCGATGTTAAAGAAGGAATTTAAGTTACGCAGAACTATTTGATTTTGAGAGAAATGGTTATTAGAAATTACAGTGCTTTTTAGTGATCATATCTTCATGTTGAAAACTCGAATTCAAAATTTTTCGAAGTATGCCCCTCCAAATGACGCTCCTATCTAAAGAACTTTATACTTCAGAGACATCCAACATTATTCAGGAATCACCTTCCCGCAAAGCTCCTGGATATGATCTAATAACATCTCTATATTCTAAAACATCTTCCTCGAAAATCTGTTCTGTTCCTCTCCTACATCTATAAAACTGTACTTCAATCCATTTATTTTTCCGATGAATGGAAATTATCTATAAAATGATTCCCAAATCTCAAACGATTCCAATTTAATATCCTTAATACTCATTACTTTATCACAATTAAGACATCGATCATGACATAATTATTTCTTGAAAAATCTGTGACTCTCTTACGAAGTTCTCGTTCAACGCCTATATTACTACTGTTATATCTATAAAAGTTTTTTTTTTTTTTCAATCTGATAAAATATACTTCCTCTAGTCTTCTTAAATTAAGAAATTAATTAATTTATTTGGACTCATGGAGACTTTAGAACCTTTTTTTCCGTTAAAAG
>NW_027107832.1:0-2726 GCF_000696795.3 Halyomorpha halys | reverse complement strand
CATACAAGACTGAAAAGACAGGAAACTGCTAGTGGACTTCGTACTAATTACAAAGGACTCATTTATAAGAATATAAAGACTTACCTGAACTTAGGTAGTTGTGCTTTGGGGCTCCACTGAACCATCGAATTCCTCTTGTATCCAATCCTTACAATCCAAAATCCTCCGTAAAATCCTTACTGCTTCTTACTTTGTCACAATTTAATTCATCTATCAGGACCTCAATGTTCCATATGTTGTCCATTTAGCCAGAAACAGATAATAATCTTATCATAATAAACTTCCTAACTACCCGAACCCATTTGTTTCTAGCCTGGCTTCTCCTTCATTACCTGACAATCCTCCTAGGCGTCTGAAAATAAGATGGCCTCGAGATCTTCACTTCTAGAAATGTTATTCGATTTCTATGAATGGGTAGATTTTCTTCATGTTTGTATCATACCCTTGTATAACTAGCAACAAATATACAGTTGTAAATATAAATAAATAAATTTTTAAAAAATACATTGATTAATAATTTAGAGATATCTTAGCGACACGTACTGCCCCTTTTATTATTGAAATAATAAAAAAAATATTATTTACTTTAGTATTACAGTCTGTAAATATAAATATGAAATATTTAATAACAACTTTGTTTGTATATTATGGAAATGTACCAACCGATTCTGAGGGGAAAGAAGATGAAGTGGGATAATATTTTCTTGAGCGAGTTGTAATAAGATTACTCTGGTCCCACTCCGGTGACAAATCGTTTGTCCAATATCCTTAGCCTTGCACATGTATTGGTAGTACAAGTACTGGCCAATGTTTGTGATGATAGCACCATGATGACGGTTCCAAAGCTGTTTTTATTTTTACTCATAAGGGATTTCATCATGCCATTGCCTGTTATTCGAGTTTTCCTCATTTCTACTTTTACTTACCTATATATAGAATATATAATGGGGGGGGAGGAGAGGGGTTTAGCGGTCATGAAAAATTTAGAATTTGAATTTTGACGGATGCGTTATGAGGTCTTTTAATTGCAAATAACCAAGTTTCATTACATGGTCTATATGTTGCTATGTACTGTCTCATGTTTTAGTCGGGATACCAGGATGATCTCTGAAGGCAATTATCCAAAAATAAGTTAATTAATTAATTTATTGAGTCCTGAAAAACTATTATTATAATTGGATTCTTTCCCAAAGGCTTGTTGTGTCTTTACCAATTAAGTATATTGAGTTATATAATATAAACTACATAAAGAGATTAAGTATTTATTTACAATTTATTACTATGATTCAAATGATTCGGATAAATGGTTGCCATAAAATATCGATTATTATATTATTATTTATTGTTTAATTTATACTTATTGCTGCTTATTCATGCCGTGAGATGTAGTTCCGTAGGTGTCGTCTTGTTCATAAGGGATGTCCAGGTCTCGTGGCCCTTCTTACGACTTCGTCTGGTCGAAGTGCATCTTGCCCCTCTTCGTTCTTGTTTCTTTGGCTCCTCTCTCAAGCCTGGTCCTCTCTCGTCCAAGTCTTCCTCTTCACTGCCCTTTTTCCTAGTTTAGTTCCCCTGCCCCTTTTCTCCCACTACCCTTTTGGGACGTTACCTTATTTTTGAATCTAATTCCTCATTGGCCATAGGTGACAGAACGCTCCCTAGGTAGGTGTCTCCCTCCTCCCCTAGGCCCGAAATGGGGTGGTAAAGTTTGACATGTCCGGAAAGGGCCTGCACCTGCTTAATTTGATTCTGGTCCTTCGTCAAAACCTGTCATTTTTGTTGCTGTGTTTACCAACATTTAAGTATTGGTAGATCTAATAAGGGAATGTGACAAACTAAACACAGATCTGTATATATCCAGGGACGCAATAAAAGGTTCCTTGAAAGGCTCCTATCTGAACACCTGTTCAGATATACCTATACCTATTCCCTATACCTATAGGGAAAGATGGCGAAAAACCTTAATAAACGACTATTGTTGTTGTAATAATGGCTAATGCCTCGATACATAGTTTGTTTATTTGTTTAATTGAGGAAGTTTCTATCAAAAAAGTCAATATATACATTATATTGACTATATTTTATTTTGTATTATATTATTATAATATAATACTATTATGATCACAGTAATATATTATTTAATATTATTATATTATATAATTGTTATTAATAATTTTAAATAATAAACCTGTACCTTAAAATCCATTATCTACCACAGATTTTGAGGTGGAACCAGGTCCATGGAGTTAGTAGTCCATTGCCTTACCTATGAGCTCCAACTCCTTACTAATAATTAATAATTACAATTATAACATAATATTAATTTTTCTAACAATAAAGGCTCAACAGTCAGTTCCTTCAGACATAGCGTGTTTTGTCCTAAAATGTTTAGATATTTGAAAGAAAATTAATTATATACAGACGATTGGACTTCTGATCTCCTGTCTCTGATAATAAAATAAGAAAAAGAAAATATTTTAAGCAGTTAAAGAAAACGAAAATAACGACTGTATATATCGGGACCTGCCTGTTTCTTACTTAAGGTTTTCTGAGTGTATGTTCTATTTCTTGTTTATATTAGTGTGGAAAAAGTGTGTTGAAAATGTGAGACTTTTCTGGTTATCAATCAACATAAACCAAGTAAAATCCTTGAGGGGGGGCAATCGATTCGGTAGGTCTTAGTTTAAATAATATAAATCGATATCAGAGGGGTCTCATATAGTACGAAA
>NW_027107831.1:102900-103371 GCF_000696795.3 Halyomorpha halys | reverse complement strand
GAGAGTGGACCCCGGAAGAAGAACATCAACCAGGCACAGAAGAATCAGAAAACAGAGGAGAGACACCCGAAGTTGAAGACTCATCTGAGGAAAGACCAACCGAGATGGAAGAAATTGATGAAATCATTAATGATAAACGACGGTATATCATATGGCAAACCAGAACCTCGGGGCTACTGAAGATGGAGCATGAAAAATACGGCAGCAGAAATATTGTTACTTTATGGTCCCAAGCCCAGTCTCAGGAAGAACCAAATCTGCAGAGCACTAATGGATGCATCGAAGGCCGGAAAAACCCATCATCTATACGTAGGAAATGCAGTGCTGTGGGACAAAATTCGGCGTCTTTGGCGTACGGAGCAGATTGGGGTTGACCGGTTGTTTATACGGTGTACGATATTGGCAGAAACTATCCGTGATGCGGAACGTCAAAAGGAGGTGACCCTCGCATATCACCAGGGGAAGACCAAT
>NW_027107831.1:99131-100607 GCF_000696795.3 Halyomorpha halys | reverse complement strand
CTCCGCAAATAGATCAGTCTTTGAGAGCACTTCAAGCGTTTCATTTCGCACTCCTCTCTCTTATTATTTTTAGCTTCTTACTTCAGTAAAAGATAACTTATATATAGGTGGACAGGCTCCACAAATAGGCCAGTCTTTGTGTTTACTTCTAGCGTTTCATTTCACACACCTCTCTCTCCTATTTTTTTAACCACTGCAGTGAGAGATAACTGGTGCTGAAACCCGGTAACTTTAGATACCGGAGTATTTTTCAGTTTAAAAGAAATTATCAAATTGTATATTGAAAATATAGTGTTTTATATAATCAACTGATGGTTTTATCAGCTTGAGTTTATCGACACAGTGTTTTTTTTTTTGTTTTTTTTCGATGCCGAAAGTTTGCTATACTCATCAAAAATATAACATACATTATTTGCATTCTAGAAAAAGATCAATAATAATTATCGATTGGGGCCCTGTTATTGTCAGGTAGCTAGTAGTTTCCACCCCTATGGCTGAGGACAAAGAGGTCCTATTCATCTCTTATCGGGGGTATCGAAAGATGAAGGCATGATTTTCCTCCCTCAATAGACCGTCAACTAATTAAATTAAGTTATTCTCGCCAGTTAAATAAGTCTAATTGAGATGGGAGATAGGAGAGGCTCTTTCATTATCCTAACAGATCAAGGTAGTATTGCATTTATTGAGTTTCCCCTCCGAGCTTTCATTAACCGACGACATATGTCGCCTGCACCCTCGCCTATCATCTGTGTCACTGCTTCCGTCATAGCAGGCAGTATATTCCTTTTTTTTTCTTTCTTGCCTTCCAGCTCTTCAATTGGGTACAGTTATTGATTATAAATTTTTTCTGATACAAATTCAGTAAGAATACAAAATATATACAAACATTTTCAGGCCAAAAATCGTTTTAGAGTGAAAAAATAAAAAATCGTCATATTAAAAATAAAAAACAAATTCATAAATATTGGATTGTGAATAGGAATAAGACGACTCTAATTGTGCTTAGAAAGAGGTTAAAAAAGTTTGAAAGTTCATCTTTCATGATGATGTTTCGATTGAGAAGTTTTCTTTGAAATATTACAATAATTTTAAAAAAATATTATTAACTTTTTTTAAATACTGAGAGTACTGAAATACCTAAAAATCGCTCAAAATTTGAAACTAAGGGTGTAAAATGTAATGATAAAGTCAGTTCTCATATACGGTTGCAAGATCTCATGATATAAGGGCAAGGAGATTAAAATGGGCGGGACATATGGGTCAAAACAACAATGAATGTCAGTATAGTAGGAAGAGTATATAGGAAGGAATATAGTAGCAAAGAGACCACGTGGGAGGCCATAAACCAGATGGATAGGCAGAATTAACAAAGAAATGAAACAACTGAATGCAGTAACCTGGAAAGCAGTATCCTAAAACAGGCAGGCGTGGAGAAGGCTGGTTTGGGCGGCCAAAGATCTATGAGGTAAAAAATAT
>NW_027107831.1:97500-98231 GCF_000696795.3 Halyomorpha halys | reverse complement strand
ATGTAAATAAACAACCAAAGTGTATATAAGACGCATTAAGAGAGAGAATAAATCAGTGTTATTTCAGTAGTCTTGCGTATTGTTACTCTACCCAATTTCCTACTTTTTTTTAGTGTTTCTCGTCCGACAACGCATAAGTGGTGCCGAAACCCGGGAATAGTCTTACTTATTTCCATTTATTATATAATATTCAGTCTACAATTTTCTTTTTTGTCCTCTCTGCACTTAATTTCTTTCTTTTCTTTTGATTATTTTTCTGTCTCTCGTTTTCTTCTGAATCTACGAGAATGAATGCGGACGGTACTCTAATCGTGCAAGCTGCGAGATTCAATATACCGCCAGAAGAAGCTCCTGAAGCCCCCATGGCGCTAACGGATCGGATGCAATTCCTATCCATGGTACTAAAGATTCAATTGGCAAAATAACTGGGGAAGAAGGAAGGAATGCTCAAGATCTTATAGAGACAAGCGCTAGGGAGGTGGAGGCCTAACCTTTGGAGAAGGAGAGAGCACAGAGATGGTAGGTGAGAGAAAAATAGTAACTAGGAAAGTAGAGCATCCCAAGAGAGACCCAGATTCAATGGTCGGCGGGAGGACCGCAAGTGTCATGGTTGCGGGAGGGTCGGGCAACTAGTGGCTCATTGCCCGCGCACGAGATGTTTTGAATGTGAGGCAGAGGGACATATAGCCCGACAGTGTCCCTACATGTATCGGCGGAAAGAGCAGAGTCAG
>NW_027107831.1:83634-92085 GCF_000696795.3 Halyomorpha halys | reverse complement strand
ATATATATGTCAATACATTCAATACTATGATAGCTCCAGATATAAAAGAGGTCAATATATGCGCCTTTTCCTCAGCTGAACCTTTCAATGCACACTCGTCCTATTCACTTCCTGGATAGCTTGGGAATTATAGGCCCAAATAGCAGCTTTACTAGTGGCATCGTACCCACGAGTTTCTATCTAGATTTTTATATTGTTCGCAAAGTATAGCGACGTCGATGTGCTGTTCCCGTACTTTTTGGTAAAGGAGATCTTGTGCAACTTCACAATGGTTCAAATTCAGTGAAGTATTCTCATCTGCAATGTTGTTGGACTCGCATCATTGTTCTCAATGATGTACGGAAAGCTGGACACTTACTACTTCCGCTGGGGTGGTCGGCATCTCCATTTTCCGCACATAATGCGCATTGAGGTTTCTGGTCACAATCACTAGCTTTGTGACTCACTTTACCACAGTTTCGACAGAGGGAGGTCCTATCCTTTCCAACTCAATTCCGGGCTATGTGTCCGTACTCACAGCAACCAAAACATTTTGCAACTCTAAGTCTTTCGCATATACGGCTAACAACAAGGCCTACTCGAACCTTTCCTTTAGCCATAACCTTCCTAGCTTGGAGAACCGGTAGTGAAATAACAGCTGTTTGTGTACCTCCATATGCTTGACGGATAGATTTCACTGCTGTGGTGGGCACTGAATCTTTACCCAGAAGAGGTTTTAAGGCCTCCGCAACCTCTTCTTTTGTGGTGAGAGCATCCAAATCTCGCAGCTAAAAAAGAGACTCCTCCGTCCAAGTTCGGACTTCCGCCCCTTCACCAAGCACTCCCTCCATTGAGCTTTGTTAGCTTTGTTATTAGTGCTGCAAGAGATTGCTCTTTCCTCCGGTCCAATTGGAGTACCAGGTCACCTTTATTAATGTTTCGGACCTTGGTGATTGAAGAGGCCATCTCCACCATTGCTGGATCTTCTCTCACCTTTCGCAGGACATCTTCGTAGGACTGGCTATCCGATATTTTTACAATCACGGTGTCTGGATTTATTTTAGACTAATTTTGCTCCCTAGATTTTGCATCACTTCTGTTGTCGTTAGTCTTGTGGCATTAGATGCTACAATGGCCAATTCTCCCACCATTGCATCACTGCGATCGTATGATGACGACGCCGGGGATCCCGCTTTCGCATTTCCAATCGGCGCCGGTACTGGGGTTCCGTTCCCCAGCACCGTAGCACAAATAACATTATCTTTCATCATTTGTGACTTCAGATTTTCGCATTTTATACCTCCTGCCAGGTTTTTAAACAGCCGCCTCTAACCTGAGGAACAGACGCTGACCAGTACGCCGCCTATTCTAGGAACCGTCGTGTCTGGATTTGTGTATGTGTGTGCGAGCGCGCGCGCGCGCGCGTGTGTGTATGTATTCGTTAATAGCTGGCCTCAGGTGTTATCAAGTCCTTATCTAATCAATTATATACACCTATTTTTTTTAGGAGGTGAAAAACAAATAAAAGAGACTTAGTTGGTCACTTTATTAAATAAATTAGGTAATTAGAAGGAATTTGACAGATGACAGCTGCAGGAGAAAAGTCCCGTGAGCAAATTACTGTCTTATATGCTAGAAACTAATTTTATTAATTTAAAAAATTATTTGTAGATGTATGCATCGTGCCATCAGACATAACAATGTCTAACTTGATTTAGCTACTATAATAATTTCTAACTTGATTTTGATACCATAACAATTTCTAATTTGATTTAGTTACTATAACAATTTCTAGCTCAATTAATTTATCAGAACTAAACTTGGAAGTAGACTTCATTGGATTAGTTTCCAATACTTGTCGTTTAAAAAGTCAATGGAATATCTTGATATATAACATAAATATTTTGCCATATTTATTAAATAGTTTAATTTATTTAGTAGCACAATAATCATTTGATTAATTGGTTTATCTTAAAGTAATTTTTAATAACAAATAATTGTAATAGCAATGGATCCTGGACACAGTACACTTTGATGGAATGCCTTCATCTCAAACTTGGAGAAATTTATTCCATATTTCAAGTGATAAAATTTGAATAAGTAGCTTATGTTTTCGACTAACTTGCCAATTGATATAATAAAATTTGGTAAGACATTTTCAAAAAGAGAAAACTATGTGACTGCTGCCTGTATTATGCAACATCTATTGTAGTGCTGAAGATACCCGACCTTTCAGGTTTGTAGTACGAAATTGGAAACGAAAAAGTCATTTTGACTTAAAACCACAGTATATGAACCTTTCACTACAGTAGTCGTATTGACATACATATTAAATAGCATTTTTCTTTGCTAATCTCAACTGCCTGAGTACAATAATTATATTTTATCTGTAATTGTGACCAATAGAAGGGACAGCGGATGTTGACTAATAGGCTAGGGATATAGAGACCCTCATTGGATAAATATAAGCCTTTTGAAGTGAGGACTCATGTTTTCTTTCCAGGTCCCGTGCAATTTTTTTTTTCCTCAGCGATCCTAATGGTAGGAGGAGCAGAAGGGAGGGAGGCTATATTGACTTTGTCAACTTTTTCCGAGCTGCAAAAGCCAACCACCCTCACTCTCTTTTATTGCATCAAGCGATACTTATTTTGGAAAAGGATGGGGGTAGCAAAAACCGACGAAAGAAATATTGGGTTTGGCCCGGGTGGAATATGATTAGGAATGACAATGGAGGAGGTTATTCACTAGTTGAAAGTTTATTAGATTGCTCGGCCATAATGAGTTCCACTCTCACTATTATCCTTCTAACGCTGGCTTATTGATTTCTTTCTCCACCTCTCTCCTCTCTTAGCCCTGTCTCCTTTAGGGTTATTGTTCCTCAGTGTTATCGTGCATTTGAATTTGTTTTTAGAAATATTTCTCATCAGTATTAAAATCCGAATATACAGTCAACATGATATCACTACAATAATTATCAAAATGATACATGCTAGAGCTTTATTTGTATAAATATTTTGTTGAAATATAAATATGAAGTTGAAATTGCAGTGTGGAGGGGGGAATAAAAGGGTTTATTCCTTCTATACTGATGCCTGTAAATTTAATTCTTGTTTGGGGTATTAAAGGTAATCTATGTCGAAGGGTATTGTGTGTAGGGGTGACCCATAGTCTGCTCATTTGTAGGCATGTTATATTTTTTGGGAAAATCCGATTTTTGTTTGATGGCTCAAATTATTGAATAAGATACTATGGTTATACTCGATATTCTGAAAAATGATTGTATTAAACAAGTAGAATTTGTACGTTTTTGAATGAACTGCCCAATCCATTTTTGAGTTAGATGTCTCAAGTTATTTAGTAAGATGTAAGAGTGGAACAATTTGTGCTCAAAAAGTATAGTAAAAAAATATTTTATTACATTCCATAACCTCCTTAAATGACAGAGCGCTGCTATTGCTCATCAACGACTCAGTTGAAAACTGTTTATGTTTGGTTAGGACATTCTTTAGCAAATGGAATGCAATGAGTAGCTCATCCATGAGTAATCTATTCCCCACAATAGCTTTCATCAACTTGATAATTGCTCAATAACTATTCAGTAGTCTTTGTTGTACAATAGAAAAAGTGTATTTTAGTCAGTTAAATATAAATAATGGTTCCAAAAATGTTTGTTCCTTGAATATTAAAAAGGTTTTAAAAGTGGGATGATTGAATTTCCATAATCAAACAAGTTTGCAATAGAGCCCTTAGATTTTAAAGAAACGGAGCCCATGAACTTTCATGAAAAGCTAAGCAAGAATTGGAGAAGATTTCAACTTTTTCGGTAGCAACCATTGAAAGTAAGAAAGTTATAGTCATACCCATAGTTGAAGTTGGACTTTTAGTTGTTGTGTCTTCACGTGCAGAGTACTACAAGATGCGACAAAACCCCAAAAGACCAATCATTTATATATCGATACCGCGGCAGGTAGGGAGAAGAAAAAAAGTGTGAAGAAGAGGGCCTATTGGTGTGGTTAGTTTACTCATGAGGTCCTTGTGTTTGTGTGTGGTGTGAGGTTTGTGGATGGACGAAAGCATTCGAGTTGGGGACCAGCATAAAGAGATTGTGATAGCAAACCATCAAGGCAACACTAAACTTACAGGCATTGCGGAAAAGACATTTGTGCAGGGGTATGGTGAGCACGAAACTAACGGCAGCACTACATTAACACATTAACGAGCTCCTAATGTATTTTATCATCCAAAACTCCTTTTCTTTCCATTTCCGTATTTGTACAATCTTATAGACAATTAGATAATTTGAAGAAATCGAAATAAAAACTCATACGCTTACGATCAAATCACTCACTCAGCAAAATTTTTGTTAACTTACAAGCCTGCAAGTTGGAATTATGTAAGTAACGAGACTGTTTTCAAATGCACACCACCATGAGAAAAAGCCCGAGGTTCAATCTCTATTAGAAACAGTGCGTCAGTTTGACCTTGTAGATATACGTTTTGACTGGAATCTGTGGACAGAGATTGGAATGTAGATAACGATTTGTAGTGGCGTCAGCAAAGAACTTCCGGATTCGTTAAGCCTTATTGCGGATGCGTTTTGTCATCGAAGTAAAACCGAGCAAAAGTAAAAGAAAATGATAACTATAAAAAAGAAGAAAAAAATAAATGGCTAGAGTGCTGATAAAAAGAAACGAGGTAACGCCCTATAATCCTACCAAAAAGCTTTTTGAATTTTCTCAGTAGAAAGCAGAATGGCGACTTTGGCAGTTGAGTACATTTGTCAAAACCAACAACTCTGAAATCGAGTTAAGGAGTAGATTAGGGAATGCTTATTGTCCGAAATTTGTATAATCAATTTAACCCCACCAGGAAGCGCCACTTTGCAAAACAAGAAGGGTTAAACTCCAGTTATTCTAACTAAGCATCCCTCCATTTGCAATTGTGTAAGCCATTGTTCTTTTAATGCCTACTTCACAACCATAGTGTCGCCCTTACCTCCAATAGGCTTTGAAATTCAACACTATGTAATATTCCATCCAATGTATTCTCTTTTTTCATTAATATTTTTTGATAGACTTACAACAAAAAAGTTTTCAAAATTCATATATTGAAATTTACACCTGTAAATTGAAAGTAAAATAGATAAATGCGAATTGTGAACAATAAAATATGAAAAAATTTAGCGGTTGGATCTCTAGTTAGATTGGGATCAAAGGTTTCGAGCTAATGGCTTGGTGGAGATGTAAATGCTGCTATATCTCTTTTAGGACAAATCTGCAATTAATGGAGTATTCGAGTGGTAACGAAAATGAAGTAATAAGTAAATGTGATATCCAATTCTCATAATAATAATGATGATACTCATAATGCTATTTACGGTCATTTGGAACTAAAATAAGAAGCATCAAAGTTTCTATCGAGGATTTTGGGTTTTAAGGACTAAATTTGATCATTTCCATTAGCCCCAAAGGCCTTAGGATGGTAATGCATATAGAATTAGCCTTTTTGAAATGGGACAGATGATAGAGTAATCGGAATCAATGCGAAGTTTTAATCTTGTTTGACAATTATATAAGTATTTTAGACGTTTGGTCTACATATCGAATCAATTTATATAATTTTCGAGCTTTAACACGATTGTTGAATGGTATTACACATAAGCATGCGAGCGGCTGAATAGTATTGGATATTGAATAGACCACTTTGGGCTCATTACGGTATCCTAACATATATTTCATGAGTATAGGTATTAGGGAATATGTTAGGATAAGGTTAAATAATTGAGAAAAAGATTAACAAACCTTCATTTATCTCTGTTTTGACAGCCGCTCTCGGAGAGATTCTTGCCAACTCTAGCTCTTGCACCCATATTCTATTCTTTATCACTTTTGGTACTTACATTTTGCTTCTTTAATTCTGTTATTTTACTATCAATTTTGATTAATTTTCTTTCTTACATTTTTTCATAATTTCGATTTCAAGTAACTTTAATTTTTTACACATTGCTGATTTGCAATGTGTTACAAATTAAGTGGCTTACGTCTCACATAATGTTAATTTTACACGAGAAGCATATAAAAATTTCAAATATAAATTTATTCATATTCATATACATCATGTATCATGTCATAATATCACTTACAGCAAATTTACTAGATGTGTATATATGTATACAGTTGTAAATAACAATAAATAAATTATTACAAAAAACCGTGCCCGTGTAGGGGAGGCGACATATTTCCGTGACAACGTATACTCTATGCTAATATTACATAAATATAAATTAAAATCAATCCAATGTTATATATTTGAAATAATAAACCAGTTCACATATTGAATTCAGATATTTATTTTTGCTTGGTTATACATTAATTAATTTTTATACATATGATATAATATCCATATGTTAAACGAAGTCAATTTCCGTTACGGGACACTTTTTCTAACATGGCATCCCGCAAAATGATTTATAAGACGTTGTCACGTCAAAAAAAAAATTATCAAGGTTGAAAATTCGTATTACTCTAGAATTGCAGTTTGTCAATAATATTTGCATAATGTACGTTCATACCAATCATTTTAGTCTGTGAATTAAAACTTTTGGCAATACAAATTGTTTTTATTATTTCACGTTTATTTTTAAAGTCGAAATCAGTACTATGGGCAAAATAAAACTGATTTCAAATCAATTTTTTTATTTTTAGAGTTACATTTACATTGGTGCCGTCTAATTACACTAGAGGATGGCGTATTAATTAAAATTGGTGAAATAATTTTGCCTTTAAATTAATATATTAAATTTATTCAAATATTGAAGTCAAACTTTATGTTATTTTTCTATTTATTTTTTTTTACATATTTGTTTATCTTACAACTAAATTTATTTTAGCACCCAACTCATTTTTTCCAAGCTATTTTTCAAGATATGCCGGCAAAAACATCTTCGAATTAATCAAGTTATATATTTTTATTGTAAATTGCGCAAAATTTAAAGAAATTTAAGGAAAAAGGACAGAGTAGTACAATGAAGAAAATAAATAATGAGCCTAAAAATTTGCACTAAAAAAGATGTTTAATTATTAGAGTAAAGAGATATATAAAGTTTACAGCCTGTTAAAGAAGGAATATGATTATTATGGAAATGTTGCTTGTTTTTAGAGCCAAAGAAGTTTTTTATTCAATTGCTACTGATAGATGGTGGTGATAGATTCAATTTTTTTTTAGGAGCTAGAGCTGTACTAATACTCTGATAATTTTTCTTTTCAAAATACCAGTTTATATAATACTATAACCTTTTTAAAAATCAACTTTAGTAGCTTTATTTCGCTTATTTTGTCTCCCCATTTTCCTTATTTCTGAAAGGTTTTTCATTCATGTATAAATGTTGATAGGTGATTATGGCAACTCTGTTAGGATCTTTGGTATAAGAATGATATTGTCATTCATTTCGAATTTGACCCTTGATCAAAAATGTATGCGAAATGGAATTGAATATTGTGAAATTTATAAGTTACGTACTGATATAGGATTATCATGGATTGATTGTTTCACTGGTCAATTATTACTAATATCACTAACATGCTATTCCACAGTAGAAAAAAAAGAAAAGTTTGTTATTTGTCGCCTTTACTTGGTATTCTATGAATCTCAACGCAAAACTCATCTACCCTTAGTGTCATACATAACAAGTTACGTTTGTTCATTTAGACTCGAAAATCGTCTAGTTCAGTTAGAAGTATGTCACAAAAAAAACGGCTTCTAACTTGTCGCATATTGTTTCATGAAAATGATAAAAGCAATTGATAGTTTAAACATTTTCACTACAAATGACTAACGGTATTTCCTCAACGATCAGGATCAGAATGAAGGCACGACCACTTTTTTTTTTTTTTATCGAAATGAGTCTATTGTCCATCTGTATAGTGTACTCTTTTTTATTTTTTTCAAATTGTTTTTATTGTATTAAGAAATTTTATTGATTCCATTTTCAATCGAATCTATTTTATATTTCATGCATTTCAAATTTGATTTCATAGATTTTTATTAATTTTCGTATTTCCTGTTTAAGTATTTAAATTAATGAAGGGTTTCAATTTTCAAACTTCTACCTTTATATGGAATTTTAGTAGCAAGGTAGAGGATTACATTTTATTTTCAAATCGATTTTTCCTTTCCTCGAATCGAGATAGTGAACAAAGCCAGGGGAGTGGAGAGAAGTGCAAAACGTACTAAAGACCAAAAAGAATAAATGAATGAAGAAGAAATTAATGTGATTTTGTAGAGTTGTGCGTGGTGGTAGGTAATGGAGGAGTGAGCTGTTACTTAGCAGTAGTTAGTAAAAATGCTATAGAAGAATTATTACTGTATATTTAAGGTTTAGCGTTAACATTTCCAAGCAACTGGTCTTCCTCTCCATCTTTTTGTGTTCCCTTGGTATCCACTCTGTAGCAATTGGTCTTCCTCTCCATCTTT
>NW_027107831.1:78391-83149 GCF_000696795.3 Halyomorpha halys | reverse complement strand
GGTATCCACTCTGTAGCAATTGGTCTTCCTCTCCATCTTTTTGTGTTCCCTTGGTATCCACTCTGTAGCAATTTTTTATCATCTTCTCGCGTCAAGTCTAGCAACATGACCAGCCCTCCGCCATTTTAGTTAATGTGCTTCTTTTGGTAACCTTTTAACTTGTACTCTTCTGTTGCTGATGTGGTGTTTTCTTTTGATGTCTATCAAACTTTTCAAAAATTGTAGTTGTATCATCGCTAAAAATTTTTCGCTTTTGAAAATGTGTTATATTGTTTAACAAAATTGATTTCCTGGTTATCAACTTTGATTTCTAATTCCTGTAAATTGCTAATTATCTTTCTTTTATCGATATTAAGATTCAACCCCACGGATTCGCACTGCTCAAAGAGCTCGTTGACCATTTTGTTTTGTCTCAGTTAATGAATTGGCGAAAACAACTATATCGTCCGTAAACCTCGAATTTAATAACTTTCATCCATTTATCGTTATGCAATAATATTGGGGATAGTGAAAAAACCTTTTGGACGCCTCTTGGGGTTTTTAGTGTTCTATTATTGCCCTCCATAACTATGAAGGACCTACTTTTTTCCTACATAATTTATAATATATTCAGATATATACCATTGATTCCATACTCTTGTATCGTTCACCGTAGTTGATACATTATACATGATACATATAATTGATGACCGACACATAGACGGAGTCGAACGTCTTTCTGAAGTTTATAAATACCAAGTAAAGCGGTACTTTTTTCACCTTGCTTTTCTCTAGGATTTGGTTTATTGTATGTTCAAATTTGGAAAATCGAGTTTTGAAGCCAGCTTATTTATATGAATGGTTTTAATAAATAACTGGGGTTAGTCTATTATTGCTAACACTTAAATTATGGTAACTGACTCCATTATTTTAAAACAAAATGTTTATTTGTCAAAAAAGAACTACAATGAACAATAGTTTAAACTAATTAATAACATAAAGACTAAATGGGACTATGAGACTATTGAGATTACTGACTGACGACCTCCCGGTGGAGGAATTGAAGGGCTTAGGATTGCTCATTCAGGGTTCGCACATGGCTCCTTGACTCATCCGAGCCAAGGCCCCTGTGCAAAAAATAATTGTTTTATGATAATTGTCTGTTTTTCTGTATGTACTCAAACCTGGCTCTGCCATCAAAATGTTCTGCTGGGTCATCCAGGTTGTGGAATTTGGATTTAGGACTGCTTTTTGGGTATACATCATTTTAAATTCACAATACTGTTCATATGTGTGAAAACGTAAAAGATATAAACAAATAATATAAAATACATTAGTAATAAAGTATACAATTATGTATAACAACGGATACAATAATATCATAAGTGTTTTGACTGAACCTTCCTCAAATTTTAAACTATGAAGGAGTTAGATCCAAGTCTAGGTTTTAAGTTCCATATCAGAAGGGATTAAAGTTAGAGAGAAAAAATGATATTGAGAGAAACTAATATATTAGAATAAAGTAAAATAACTAGTGGAGAAGGGAGGCTGAAAAGATTATAATAATGTTTGTAAGGTTAATTAGAATTTAGATATGGGGGAAAAATAGTCTATTAATGAGATGTGAAGATGATGTGGTGAGGGTCGCCAGAAGACGGAACTGTTCTTACTTGTATTACTGGCTAATTTGGTTCTGCCCCATATGGGATGAGTCACCTGATTCATGGTGTCCCAGCCTCTGGGCTGCTTCCTCAGTACCCACTTCTGCACCAAACAGTCTCCGCTCGCTGCCCACTCAACAGGACGCCATCGGTGAGAGGTTGGAGGTTCGCCATGTAACATTCTGATTCTCAGCCCTAGGTGGATATCATGCGCTCCCTCCAGCGTAGAGCTAATGTAGGAACTCTTAGGGGTTTTCTAGATCCAATACCTTGAAAGCCTCAACCTTATCCGCGATTCCCGATAAGAAAAGCTTATACCGCTGGTAATGTCTTCCGTTGGATAAGGACCCTAGCCAGTATGTAATAAGGTTCTAACTATATTGCCTATATCTATTGTAATATCTATTTGTTCAATTTCATCAAATGTATAATTAGTAAATAAAATAGAATTATTATTAATTGTATTAGGTCAAATCAAAGGGATACTAACATTGTCTTTATATGTTGGAGAAACACTGATATTTATAAACTCTTCATTTTTATTAAGACTAAGAAGGCTACTATATCGTAAATGAAATAATTGGACATTGTTATTGTTTCTATCTTATTAATATTAAAAGTCAAATATTGGTGTAACATGGGTACTAACTTAATCATAGGGTTAGCTATTATTTCTACAGGTTTACATTTAGCTAATTCTACATTTTTACACAATTTTTAAATACATTTATCTCTAATTTCTAAGATATTTTAAAAAGGATCATTTTAACTAAATTTTCTACAATTTCCATTATAAAAGCTATTTTTGTGTCTAATGATCAATTGTTCTTTTATTTTTAACGTCACAGCTTTTTAATTCTTTTTCCTGGGATAGATAATGCGTATTAGGTTGTTTTGGGTAGGATTTTTGAAGGGATTTTTTATATTGAATTTGTTTAGCGTGTCACTGTAGAGGATCTAGGAGGGTGAATTCCGGAGAGCGAATTTGTTGATCGGGTGAATTAAAAAATTGTGAAATGGTGAAATTGGAGGAGCAGAAATGGGAAAGAAAAAAAAGGTATGAATTGAAACATTTGTATTTGGTGTATAGACCAAAATTGATTGTAAAAGGAAACTGTAGGGAAAAATTTTATTTTTTATTATATCTTATTATTATATCTCTTTATATCTTATTATACCATGTATGTGTAATTTATATATGTCCGATTACGGATTGATAAGTATGCTGTGTGAGAAAGTAACCTGATGTATTTAGGCAGCATAGATGAATAAAGTATTTCTCTCTCTCTCTCTCTAGTAAATTAGTCCATTATCTGATGGTGAAGAGAAAGGTATTACTAAGTAGCCAATTTAGTTCTACACTTTGTCATATCGTTTCCTTGTAAGGGAGTTTAAGGTCTTCTAATACTTTATCCTTAGTATACTTGGGTGCGTAATTCCTAATTTACCTTGTTTTAGGGGTAGTTGTACGTCATTTAACTGAGATTCAATTAAGTTTAAAAATAGCTAGTAAGTCCTGCTACATTCATTTTATGTCAGGGAACTTGTTTATCTTTATATTTGTTTAAAATAATTATTCCTTTATAGAGTTTAGCAGTTAGTTGTATGTTGAATGTGTCCTATGTCATAGATGTTTCTTTCAAGTTTAGTTAAAATGTTGTCATATTTTTCTTTTTGTTTAGCCCCCATCCAAGTTATAGCGGTACCTAATCCAGTTATTAGTCCTCCTTTCGGGTATTCATTATGTGATGGAGTTTTCTAAGAATTTATTATATTTTTATTCTAGTATATTATGAAGTGTAATATATTCCTTATTCACTGTCAAACATTTTATCTTAGTTGCTAAAGTTTTAATTTCCTCAATTAAGTTAGTTAGGTTTTTATAATGTAAAATGGTGTTTATAATGTAAATAGCATTGTTCAAGTACGTATGATGGATGCAGCTGGTCTTGTCTTGGAACTGAGTAGGGTCGTCAAAAAGAGAGACTTGAAATAAATCCTCATCGAAATCAAAACCATCTTTGTCAATTCCTCGAAAATGAGATGGATATGAATTTTTTTCTAGTTCCTGAATAATTTTCTCAACATGTTCGTTATTAATATTTTCTTTATTTTGATTGGGCTGTTTCTTTTTGATTTTCTTATGGCTTTTTACTTGGTCTGGCTGTAATTTCTTACCTTAAGTTTTCCTTTCTTACCTTTTGCTTGACATTTCCGTTAAAATGTTTTCCTTTTTGGTCTGTTTTATTTTTTTCTTTGTTGTTTGATAAAAAAAATCATTCGGGATGTCCCCATTTTTTCTGGTCTGATTTGCTCTTCCTATATATCTTTCTTTATTTTGTTCGATATTTCCTTTAATCGCTTCATGGAGTCGTTTAATTTTTTCATGATAGTTATGAACTATGTATTCCTGAGTTTCGGGTGTTTCATTAAAGATTTCATTAGCAATTCCAAAAGTGATTTCGTTGGGTGTCATTTTGAGATCGTGGTTTAAAGAGTTATTATATAATATCATTGCCTGTTAATTTTTCTCCTTCTTTTTTATTTTCTAAGTTTATTAGTCTAAGGATTTCTAGTAATAAAGAACTAGGACAATTTAATAGTGCTAGTGAATTTGGATGATTAGGCGTTGTATAGTCTAAGTCAATATTATGCTATTTTGTAAAATGTTTCAATAGATTGTTAACGCATTTCCACTGTCCATTGTCCATTGTCACATGATATAATTTCAGGTTTTGGTAAATATACCAAATATTTTTTCAAAGCGTTTGTGCTTTATAATTGTTTGCACAATAACCTAAAATTCTCTTTGAAAATGTGTCTATAATCAAATAAATATAATGGATGGACATATGTATAGTATCAATGATTAGGTCTGTAAAAGATCTTTCTGGAGTTGGTGTTATTTGAATTTTTTTCCAATTGGTCTTTTATCATATTTGCCTTTTTGCACGTTATCTCTTGTTTGGCCAATAAAATCTAGTCTTTAAGGCAAGGTAGGTTCCCTTAATTCTTCTGTGACATGTCTTTGATAAATGGTAGTCTAAAATAAGTGATTTTTGATCATTTGTGTCTTTGATAAATGGTAGTCTAAAATAAGTGATTTTTGATCATTTGT
>NW_027107831.1:76114-78341 GCF_000696795.3 Halyomorpha halys | reverse complement strand
TGATAAATGGTAGTCTAAAATAAGTGATTTTTGATCATTTGTGTCTTTGATAAATGGTAGTCTAAAATAAGTGATTTTTGATCATTTGTGTCTTTCACGTCAGGTCCTATTTTAAGGTATATTTTAATCCTTTTAGTCGTTAAGTTTTCTCTAACTAATGTAGCTATTTTATTAAAGAGTCCTTCGTACCAATTGTTTCCACTTTCTATAGAACTGATGTGGATGAGTAATATATTCCGTAAGTGAAATTGTGTTTGAGAATGTCCATTAATTTTGATTCGATATCAATGTCTTTTTCATGGTAAGGCCATGTAAATTCTACTATATTCCATATATTGTCAGTAAATAGTTTTTCCGTCTTAATGTCGGTGTGTCCTTTCCTAATTATAATTCGGTGTTTTTCTACGTTAAGTGCTTTGTTTTTGTCGTAAATAATTAATATTCTATTGTCTGAAGAATCTTGTGAGTGTTGCGTTGCTATAGATACATTATCGTCTTGTATTTCATGATTTTCATTTTGTTCTTCTGGATTTTCGTTTTGTTCTTCTATTCCAATTAAGAGGTCTGTAATTTCTTGAGAATAATTGAACGGAGTATTTTCTGTATAGAAAATGTCAGATTCTGGTTGTTCCGTTTCCTTTCATTAATAGGATATCTAGATAAGTGATCAGCGACTTTATTCGCTTCTCCTTCTAAGTGATTGATGTCATACTAAAAATCTTCTGATAATAATTTCCATCTAATTAGCCTTGCATTTTGGGTTTTACATGTTTTTGAATATTTGAGGGGCTTATGGTCAGAATATATAATAAATTTATTCCGTACAAATATGACCTAAAATGGTTACATGCCCATATAACAGCTAAATACTCTTTTTCTGTTGTGGAATAGTTGTTGTTTACATCGGGACCTGCTCGTGCTATACTGCAGGTGTCCCGAGTGTAATGTTATGATTATAATTAAAATGTGTGGAAAAGGGGGGCCGAGAGTTTGCAACATGGATATATTATAAGGTTGTTAATCCCTCAAGGGGCAGAGGATCTTAGTGAGTTAGTCGTCTTCGCCGCCGCGGTGACGTCTTCTAGCAGCTTTCTCGTCCAGGTTGTGTTGTGGGCGAAAACCATGTGATCGCCTGGTGTCTGAAGAGACGTCTTGGTTCCTCAAGGGCTGGCCAGCGTGTCCTGGACTCTGGCGTGATGGTAGGGGTAGGCCAGGTCCTAGCTTGCATGATGCTTAGGCTGGGGCGGCATTGCAGTAGCAGCGTCTTCGGAGCCTTCCGGTGTCCGCGGAAAGGGGGGGCATCAGGAAATGAGACCCCAGACCCCGACTTTCTGTTGGGCTTTATTTAGTGTTTTTGAGGCAAAACAAACTGGTAGTTCTTTATTATCCTTTTTTCGTGCTAAATGGCTCGTGCTGCGCCAATGGCATAATTACTTGGGACAGTTGTCGAATAGAAATCTTCATTAAAGCCTGGGATCTGTAGAACAGGGCTGTTAGATATTAATACTTTTAATTTTTCGAATGCTTCTTTGTATGATTTGGGGTTGATATTTTCTTGATGACTTTTTCTTCTTTACGGAGGCATTTTGTTTGGGGTGAAGCAATTTTTGCTTAATTTTGTATCATTTTTTTGTGAAATTCTGTTAATCCTAAAAAGCTTTTAATTTTCTTTTCTGTCTGGGGCTATTTAAATTCTTTGACTGTTAATATATTTTCTGGGTTAGGTTCTATTTCTCTTTCGCTAATGTGTATTAATGTGTTCTAAAAAGAGAAGTTTTTTTTTTTTTTTGCAAAATTCTGTCTTATCAATTTGTAATTTTAATTTTGGTTTTTCTAATTTTTTGAATATTATGTCTAAATGTTTCCAGTGATAGTCATAATTTTCTGAGAATATAATTATGTCATCGATATAAACTAGTACGCTGAGTGTGCCGGATTGACCCCTCTTTGGAAAGTAGCTGAGCCATTTGATAATCCGAACGGCATGCCAAGACATTGGCCCGTAGAAAATGCTGTTTTGGGATTTGAATTTTCTTCCATTTTTATTTGATGAAATGCTGAGCAAAAGTCCATTGCTATAAATATGGTAGCTTTTCCTAATTTGCCTAAGAGGTCTGGGTATTTGCCTGGAGTTATTTCTCTATTAATTTTGCGGTAGTCTATAACTAATCTTATTTCTCTATTAATTTTGCGGTAGTCTATAACTAATCTTATTTCTCTATTAATT
>NW_027107831.1:69841-76064 GCF_000696795.3 Halyomorpha halys | reverse complement strand
TAACTAATCTTATTTCTCTATTAATTTTGCGGTAGTCTATAACTAATCTTATTTCTCTATTAATTTTGCGGTAGTCTATAACTAATCTTATTTCTTCCTTCCTTGGAGCCTCTGCCTTTTTTGGTATTATCCAAACGGGTGAGTTGTAAGGGGAATTACTAGGTCTAATCATTTTGGCATCTAACATTTTCCGTACTTCCTCTTTAATGTTATTCCTAAATTGATGTGGGTATCTATAATTTCTTCAATATATGTTTCTTATTTATGTTCTTTTATATATGTTTTTGTCATGATTTTCGTTTCATTAACTTTACTGTCTATTGTTATGTCATCACTGTAAATTCCTGGTTTTATTTAATTTTAATAATTTTAATTAATTGAGAAAATATAATCCACAGTTCTCTTCTATTTTTATTTCATTCATACCTTCTTTTAATTCTAAGTTTACTACATCGTTTTCCGTTATAAAAGAAAATTCATTATATTTACTTTTTATTGCACTGGTTTTAAAATAAATTTTGAATTTCATCTCTCTCATTGTTTGGTTGCCTAATAATATTTCGTAATCTGGGCTAAATTTAAAAAGATAGAATTTTATTTTTTTCTGGTATTTTAAGAAAATTGTCCCTGCAATAAACTGAAATATTTTCTGTCCCAATTTCTTCTCCTGCTGCTGTTTTGGCGATGAAGTTTTCTTTCTGTCTTTCATATCCCGACATTGTACCACCTGGACATTGTACCTCGTGTAATTTTTTCAAAATCCTGTATCTATAAGCCATTTCCGTTTTGCGTGGTCAACAATGTAAGGTAAGAGATTTGAATTTTTCAAGTGTTCTTGTAGTTCGGGGACAAAAAAGGATGGTTTGGATTTAATTTTTTGAGCTGTTCCCTTAATCCTCTAATTTCTTTTTCATTTGGGTCTTCCCCCATTGGGTGTTCTATCTGTAACATAGGTTGTTTCGGCTTGTCACCTAATGCACTGACTGTTCTCCTTGAAACGGCATTATTATCTTCTTTATTATGATAATGATTTCTGTTTTGGTTTTGATTTCTTTATTGACCTGAACCATTAAAATATCTTTGTTGTTCTCTTCTAGACCATCCTCAGTTATACGGATGATTTTGATAATTATTATTATAATTTTGTTGTTGATTTTGCTGAGGATATTGTGTCTGTTGAGGGGGATATTGTTTTGGATAATTATAGATCATATATATAGTGGATAGATTGGCCTGAATCCAAATCTTCATAGGTGAGGAACTTCGGGGTGGTAGATCCTGCCCTTGAGCTGGATACCTGAGGTGAGTGAGTCTTGGCAGGGGGTTCATTAGTCGTCCAAGATCTGAAGAGATGAAGTAGATAATCCTCGTAAGATAGGCCTGAATCCAAATCTTCATAGGTGAGGAACTTCGGGGTGGTAGATCCTAATCTTGATGAGAAACGTATAGTTTGAAACACTGCGACAATTACTAAAGAGAATGGAGTTTTGAAGCCCGCTTATTTATATGAATGATTTTAATAAATAACTGGGATTAGTCTATTGTTGCAAATACTTACATTATGGTAACTGCCTCCAATAATTGCAAAAAAAAAAATGTTTATTAGTCAAAAAAGAACTATAATGAGCAATAGTTTAAACTAATTAATAACATATACAATAAATGGCTATGAGACTACGGAGATTACTGACAGGAGGTTGGAGCAGGAATATAAGGACTTAGGATTGCTGATTCAGGTTTGGGGTTTATCAGTTGGCTCCCACACTCCTTCACTTTAATAGATTGAGGAAACGTTATCGGTCTATTGTAGGTAATATATTTTGGCTCAATGATATTCTTTTTTATACAATAAAATTATTTTATTAGAACACCAAGCCTTCTTGAAGCAGTCAAATAAGAGCTTGAACGGTTCAAGAAGACAACTGTTCTCCAGAATAAGGAGATGATTGGTAACTACTTTCCCTTTCTGTTGGCCCTGGGGTAGTGAGTACTCCTCCATGCTCAGCTGGCACAGATACCAGGGGCCAGGGGCATTTTGTTCCGGTGGTTCGTATTGATAGCAGTATGTTGAATGGGTATGGCTATATAACCATTTGAGCAATTTGTTTATCGATATTTTTATTTCTTCTCTGTTGGCAGTAATTTTCCTCGATGAGTTCTAAGTTTGAGAATCCATTTTCAGTTTGAGTCCAAGAATTGCTTATTTAAGCTCCTCATTCTTATTCTGATAGTTCTTACCTAATCCTCCTTCTTACCATCTTCCTTACGTCGCAGTGTTCATTTTTTTCTTTTGGAGACTTTGTTCGATTCCTCCTTTCTATTGATCATCTTCATAGTTGTGCCTTCATTTTTATTGTTCTTTTGTTACGCTATTAGCTGTGAATATTTCTGTGTCGTTTTTGTAGATTCTTTAATAATTTTGTAGCCGATTTTAATGTTGCTGTATTGTTGTCTCTTCATTATTGTCATTAATTACTTATATACTTTCAAAAGTTTCTTTAAATTGGCTCTCCTGTCCTTGGTTTACTTTTGTTATTTTTATAGAATGGCCTCCATGGTATCCTCATTATCCCTATTATTTGTCTGATTGGAAATCGAAATTTTATTGTCTCTCAATATTTCTTAAAAGGGTTTTTCCAAAACTTGTTCCAATTGATTTTTAAATGTTCTAAGAATTCATTCCTCCCTTTTGCATAAATATTTCTAAACTCTATGTTCTATTTTTCGATTGTTGTTTCTAGTTTTCGTAGTATATTTACCTCTTTACTCTTAGCATCAGGTGATTTTTCTTCCATTCTGTTCGTTTTTCCTGGTAGAATTTCTTGTGCTTGGAGTTCTAAGCTGATAATCAGACTATTTATAACCAATTTATCATAGCTTATAATGGCTTTACATCTTTTTTTCGGTTCTAGTAAGTAGGTGTGGCTGGTGGAAAATCTTCTTTTATTGTTATATTTCGAATATGTTCTGATGATTTTCACGTTATTGTTAAAATAAATAAGGAAAAACATGAGAGTTTTAAACTCAAAGTTGAAGTTATAAGGTACATCAATTAGAGTTGTGTTTCCTATTTTTTCTAGAATTTATTTATTGATATTTATAACAAGTGAAATCCTAAATGTAGAAATATTCTTAGCAATGTCTTAATGATTAATAACTCGAATGAACACAATTTTTTTCCATATTAAAATATGTAAAAAGTGAGGAAAGGGAGATGACCGCTTAAGTGACCACCTTTTTAATGAATATAGAATGTAAAGGGTTTGGGGGTCCCTATAGAGGCTCAACATTCACTTCTTGTAGCCACTGCTCGTATAAATATAAAACACGTGCCAAAATTTTTAATTATTTGAAAAAAAAAATAAATGAAGAAAAATATGAAGGTAAGAAAAATATTCTGCCACCTGGAATAGCGAGAACAACCGGTCGTAATAATAATATTCTCCGATTCATCCCTTACAGGCATCAAAATCAGCTTTTAGAGCCTTACAGTACAATACAAAATAAAAATTAAATTATAAAACGTCATAAAATATAATGAAATAATAAATTTGAAAAGATCAAAATAATTGACAGAATATATAAAATAAGAATAGAACAAATTAAATAAAAGCATACGTGATATATAAAATACATATATTATATAAAACATAAGAGGACTAACACTTCTCATAATAAATAAAAAGAAACGCAAAATCAAATACAATTAAACTAAGAACAATAAATGAAAAGGTTCAATTTCTGCTAACATACATATGTACAAGTATGAAGGAAATTCTGAAACATAATATAGAGAGAATATATAAACCTTATGAATTATTATTATTCCGGAATTGGGTAGACAGAAGGTAGTCGAAGATATGTGATTTGAAGATTGGAAGGAAATTATAACTACGAATAAAGGAGGGAATAAAATTCCACAGGCAAGAGGAACGGATAAGAAAAGACCTTCCAAAGGCTGCGGTTCGATGTCCAGTTACATCTAAGTCTGAAAGCCGTGGGCCGGTATTGCGGGAATGCACTGTGGATTTAAATTGAAGGATGTACGATGGACGGTGGGATTGGATAACTTGATAGGGGAAGGAAGGAAGAAAATATTTACGACGGAAGGAGGGGTAAAGCCATTTCAACTCTTCATAAAATCGGGTGACAGAGGCGTTAACCGACAAAGCAATTAATTAACCTGTTTTAATTGTGCTTCGAGATCCCCAGAGACACCCCCATAAACCACACAGCAATAATCAAAGTGAGGAAATATTAAGGACGTAACCAGGAGCCTACGGGTTTCAAAAGGAAGTAGCTGACGAAGGTAATTAAAACGCTTTAGGGTGGAGAAAGTACGACGGCAAATATTGGAGATGTTGTTTTTCCAGGAGAGAGTTTGGTCTGCTGTGACAACAAGGTTTTTAACGTATGGATGAAATTATATTGGATTGTTGTTTAGAAATAAGGTCGGAAAATGAGGAATAGTTTTCTGGAGGTGATTGGATCCTATTACGATTGCCTTCTTCTTCTCTGCATTCAAATTAAGATTGTTTTCTTTGGCCCAATGATTAATTCGATTCAAGTCTTCTTGAAGCTTCTCCTTGGCAACTAATACATCAGAAGGTGGGAAGGAAAAGTAAATTTGGATGTTGGATGAATGTTGGATAGGGATGGGAAGGTCATTGATGTAGATAGCGAAAAGGGTGGGGGATAGCGATGAACCCTGAGAGACACCACAGGTAAGGGATTGAGTCATTGATGGAGATTTATCAGGAACCACTACGTACTGTGGTTCTTTGGTTTCCTGTACTCGGAAAGGAAGGATTGAAACCAGCGCAAAGCACTGTTGGATAGAGGAAAATTTCGTAGTTTGGTAAGAAGGATGTTGTGGTCAACCGTGTCAAATGCTTTGGAGGAATCTAGGAGGATGAGGATAGTTAGTAATTATGATGATAGTTATTAGATCATAAATATTGCTCAAATATCGTATCACATATCTTACAGATTCGCCGTGAAACAGACTTACATCCTCTAATTAGAAATATTTGCAGAGTTTTAATTTTATTTTTCATCAACTAATATGTTCGATTGTTTTATAAAGGATAATTTTAAAAATCTAATTTATTTTGATTGTCTTGAGTACCCATCACAAATTACTAACTGTGAATATGAGTGACTTAGAACAGTGATGTAATAATAGTAATCCCATTGAACCTCAAAATTTTAATTAATTTTTTTCCCTTTTTTAATTATCGAAAAAAAAGGAGGTTTTAAGGTTTTGCAAAAATATAAGAATGAACTGGAGGGGTTTCTTCTAATTATTTCGTATTATTGGAGCTTATTAAAATTGGATTAAGATGTGTTGTGTTGTGGTGTGGACATGACTTTACACAGGTACAGAATGGGAGTTCAAGTGGGCCAGTGCTTACCCTTACCCTCCAAGATATCACATGATAGGGCTCGTTAAAAAGCAGACAGAAGAAGGCCTAAGTAGATGAGGGATGTAACAAGAGGAGGGATAGTTAAGGCCACGTGCACTAAGCCCTGGCTTCCGCTTCCAAACACAACTAACTATTGTGAGCTCCTCCTCTTTACACGCCTCATTTGCCAATTAGGGTGATGGGCCGACAATAGCAATGTTTACAGTGAGGGCTGGATCTCAATCTACCTCCCAGCCACAGTTGCTTAGGTGGTTAAGAATATTTTCATCATTTCTTCAGGCTAATATCCTATATAAATATTGCTTCATCTTTACATTTGGAAAAATTATATAAGATAATACTACTTAGATATAACAGTTGATTAGACCAGTTTTGAATAGAGAATTGCCGGTATACTCATAATGTGCACAATAATAATTTGTTCTCCATGACGTATATCTATGAAAAAGATTACCAATACACTATTCATATGATAAAACTTTTTTTTTAGAAAAATAGATGAAAATCTATAATATAACATAAAATATAATCTAAATAAAAAAATAAGCAATATTAGGTTAATAGCTGGTATTTATTTCTTTTATGGCTTTAGCTGTTAAATTAAATATATTAAAAATAAAGCATGATTGAGTTGGACTTATTCACGTTTAATCTTGCGGTGAGTGCGATAGTACTCTGTTATTATTTGGCTTTTATGTAGAGCCGACACAATTAGGACCACTGCCTCATGATCATATAACATAGTTCATCCGACACAATTAGGACCACTGCCTCATGATCATATAACATAGTTCATC
>NW_027107831.1:63740-69261 GCF_000696795.3 Halyomorpha halys | reverse complement strand
AATTAGGACCACTGCCTCATGATCATATAACATAGTTCATCCGACACAATTAGGACCACTGCCTCATGATCATATAACATAGTTCATCCGACACAGTCTCCTCTCAACTTGATGATGGTGAGTAAACTTTCAACAATAGCCAATGTCAAGTGTTGAATTCACCTCCGCTATAACTATAGTTCTTTATATAATGGTTATAATATCTTATCTTTGTTGTGTTATCAATTTATACTTTATAGTTTCAACTTTGCAAATTGAAAATTGTATCATTATTTTTTGTTTCATTCGATATTTTTTAATTACTTATGATAAATTGATTGATGACTTACTTGATGATAAATTTATTTTATCTAAATATATAAATATATTTTAGTTTTCACACAAGGAAAACATGATTATGTTAAAAGGAATTGATCTGCGACAGTCTATAAGTGTTCCTCAAATAATTTTTATTTTATATAACTTAAAAAAATATTCCATTAAAAAAACACATCAATGCCGCCATTCTTCGTTCAGGGTGCCTTAAAAAGCAGTGTTGAAGCCCAAAAGATTCGTTTCTTTTTTAGGTTAGTTTTTCTATCTACTTTTCATGTGATTTTCAATTTGTTATTTATAAGTTTATGTTTATGTATTTTTCATAACTATAAATAATTTTGTATTTTTAATTTGATACATAAAATAAGGGATGTAGGGAGGTTTAGAGTGTATAAATACATTGCGGAGGTGTGACATGTGCAGAACTATACCGAAGGCAGTGGGCCAGTGCCTGCATAACCGCGGCAGAATGCAGTGAATATTTAGGAGGCACTGGAGCGATCTTAGGAGGCATTGGCGTACGACCGTAGTGTGAGATGCGGAGTGACTGGGCCACTGACGCTCCGCCGCCATTGTTTGTTGAGCTCAGTTTGTGTTGGAGTCGGCTTGGTTTTTGAACTCTTTCACCGCTCGCCGGCAGTCATTCTCACCACTGTGCAGTCAACGTTTGTTGTCGGGCTGCCTGGCACTCTCTCTCACCAGCTCGCCGGCTGTCATTTACGGACTCTCCACTCTTATTTTTATTATCGATATGCGCATATTGACCCCCCCCCCCCCGATCATCTGTGAAAGACTATTTTTCTTTTTCTTCTCTTTGATGGAGCTTCATATATATATATTGTTTGTCTGCTTCTAATTAACACAAGTTACTCAACTTATTATTTTTTTGTGTAAAGAAAATTTTTTTTGTTTGTACTTATATATCTAATTTTTTTTTTTTTACTTCACATTTTGTAACAACATAACAGTTTATTTTTTTGTTTATATTTTAATTAAATTAATTTTTTTATATCACTTGGAAGGTTATTTTTTATTTCATTTTCTTCATTATTTTAATATTTTTTGTGTGTGCTAATTACTTCAGGCCCTCCGTGTTATTTAACCCGAATCAGCGAACATTTTACTCCGGGGAAGAGGTCGGTTTTTTATTTACGAAACAACTCTCGCCCCAACAGGCAGTTTGTTTTTTATAGAAATTTCATACTTCACATTTGGACCTCTGGGTAGAATATTCATTGATTCTCTTAGATTATTTTACTATAATTGGTTCCTAGTGCCACTGTCCCTCATGCAATATTAATAATTTAGAATATAAATAAACAAAATATTGCCGCTCATTAAATATACTATCTGGTTTGAAGGGACATATGACCCAGTTATGTACTCAAAAATTTTCTTAAACGAAATTTGTAAGCCAAAATGAGTTAAAAGCCGTAAGGTTGTTTTGTCTGATAGGCTTTGTGGTAGCGTCTTTTGATTAGGTTTTAATGATGATGTTGTAAGGGCAAGTGCGGAGCGAAATCCTGTTAACTGGTTCATTAGTTGCCTTCCGGGTGGACTTTGTCAAAAGTTGTCAGAGCTTTAATCTAGCTCCTGGGTAGTGTGTGGGGTCCTCTTAATCAACAACACTAACTCAATAGCCATGTAGCGAAAACGGTTTCCGACCCCATTTTCCCTAACGAGATCATTTCAAAGTGGATGAAAAACCAGTTAATACTCCATTGATACCACATTTCCGGCGGGAAAATTTGACTTGTGGCGTGATTAAAGGAAATACAATATTTGATTCATGAAAAATTAAATTGATACCAGCTGTGCTGCTGATTAGTTGATAAAATAGAATATAGCTTGTGGTATTTTTAAATAGATGATTTTAGTATTCATCTATTTAAAAATACAACAAACTCTATTTAAAAAAGAAACTGCCTGTTGGGGCCAGAGTTGTTTCGTAAATAAAAAACCGGCCTCTTCCCCGGAGTAAAATGTTCGCTGATTCGGGTTAAATAACACGGAGGGTCTGAAGTTATTAGCACACACAAAAAATATTAAAATAATGAAGAAAATGAAATAAAAAATAACCTTCCAAGTGATATAAAAAAATTAATTTAATTAAAATATAAACAAAAAAATAAACTGTTATGTTGTTACAAAATGTGAAGTAAAAAAAAAAATTAGATATATAAGTACAAACAAAAAAAAATTTCTTTACACAAAAAATAATAAGTTGAGTAACTTGTGTTAATTAGAAGCAGACAAAAAAAAAAAAAATATATATATATATATGAAGCTCCATCAAAGAGAAGAAAAAGACTAAACTATATTTACTAACAGACAAAGATGACAACCAGTAAATACAAAAGCATAATTGTAATCTTGAGTCCACATCAAGAGTATAATGTACATTCAGATATCCCTTTTTCAAACCAAGTACTAAACCGATGGACAAACCAAACGTACCATTTGATAAAGGTTTTAACATAGAGTGTGCGCCTAGCACCTAACATTTTATTTGTACAACCAGTCTTTCTTGGTGTGCCGGCCAACGTTTCTTCAATTCAACTCGGGCACTACCCTGTAACATTTATGAAGTGAAACAAAACTCAATATTTTATATTGATAAATTATAAATAACCAAGATTGGAATGGAACATGTGGACAAGAGGGGGTCACTATCAATCAAATTCATCTATTTGTATTTCATTTAGGATCTGTAAGATACCTTGATAGTAGTATTCCCGGTAAGACCGCTACTCACCTCGACCAGGCCGATCGACTCAAAGGAGAAAATTCCAAAGTCTACAAAAAGTGTATACGTTTCCAAAAATAAAAAATCCGCCAAACATTCCCAGAGAGAATTTGCTATAAGAGGCCTCTGGTTTGGTTCTCACGGAACAATGGCAAAAAGAACGAGAGGCTTCTTAAAATACCTAGATGTTAGCAATGGGGGAGTGAAGATTTAGCAATCGAAAATATTATTCTCGACTGTCTGTTGCTATTTATTCCTTTTTTTAATTTAGGTATTTATTTATTTTTAAGTTATTTATAATCTTAATCATTCCTTTTCAACTTCAACTACGACTACTAATTTATTAATATTTCATAAGTCCATAAGTTTAAAATAAAATTGCATAATACATTGAATACTTATCTTGCTTCCCTGAAGAAGAGAAATACCTCATGAATGGGAGGGTTTAGATAGACTCAATATTATTTCAGTTTAGAAAAATGACTAAAAGAAAACAAAAAAATCAAATATAGTCAAAAAATATATATGAATGGAACCTAGTGATATATGTTATAGGAAGAGCTGTGTATGTAGTTGTTATTTTATCCTAAGGACTCAAGGTCTGCTAGTTATCACAGCCCATTCCTTCCTCTTAAATACAGCCACATCAATTGTGTCTAATCGAATTAGATATTTACTTTGTTTATTTGATTTGACGGGGGTGTAGCTATCCTATACCAAGCCCACCTGCCTCCTCCCCTCAGCCTCAACATTTTTTACCCAGGTATTCTCTCATCATTATCTTTCAACATTTGTATCATTTCTTAAAAAATTGTTTTTCATTAAAATTGATTTAATGGATCATGCATATTTGAATATTTTTTTATATTACTGGATTGAGTGGGGCACGTAATCAAGGTGATTTTGATACATGGAAAAAGTGCAAAATACAATATTTACTTATTTATCATAATGCATTTCAATAAAAAACATATAAAACTGCTGTGTAGAACTTTATTTAACAATAACAAATTAATACAGTAATGACCAGAGATTTTTAAGGTTATCAACCCTCTAAATTACAAAATAACCTTTGAAATATTTACCTATAGAATTGAACCTATTGATCAATCTCATTTTCTGTAGAAATTTTCCAGCAACAAAGTTTAAACCACGATAAATTTGACTAAACGTTAATAAAGTTTTACGTTTTCAAATTGTTTTTTCTTACTCAATTAAAATTAGTAGATCTCACTAAATCACGAGGTATTGTCTATTACTGTGTGAATAATATTGGAATTATTAACCAATATTATAAAACTTATAATTTGAAATTATTAAAGGTATAAATAATCAATACTGAAAATCATGTAACTAACCTCAAATAAGATAATTTATCAGTTACTGAAGAATTTGACAAAGATCAATATCAATAACTAATATTGTATAAATTTAAATAAAACGAAATCAAAATGTGTTTCATATATTGTACATAATGGAATTTCAGAAGAATATAAATTAGTATTAAGAAATCAAATTAATATTAGATATTAATATGTAATATTATAAGTATTAGCATGACGACTCAACTCTGTATTTCTACCAAATTTAGGCTTAATTAATATCAGTAAAGACTATTTTTTTCACAACTTGATAAAATTTATACTCATAACTTTACAACCATTTCATGACACTTCAATATAGTAGTATTTAATTATATTATACTATATTAGAAACAAATATTTATACTATAGCAGCATTAGTCATACTGTCATTTGTAGAGGATATTGAAATTTAGCTGCGAGGTTTGTCTACGCACTAAGTGCGACACACATCCGCCTAAAGGAAGACAGGAGAAGACACCTACCACAGATGCTCCACTCAAAGATTTACAAATCGACACATTTACATGGAAGGGGTACAAATGGGTGACCATGATTGACCTCTTCAGTAAGGCTGCAATGGCGCACCAGGTGTAAGATAGATCTCCAGAAGCAGTATTGGCAGCTCTCCGCTTGTGGTTTCAGTTCGGAGTTCCTGAACGCATCTCATCGGATGGTGGAAGAGAATTTGACTATCCTTTAATACAAACGGAAATGAAGGACCTAGATGTGATAAGGCACCTCGACACACCAGGACACCCCAAACGTAGAGAAGGCGTAGAGCGGCTTCACGGAACGCTGAGCGATCACCTTCGGTTGTACCAGGCAGACCAAGGGCTGGAACCGGACGTGGCAATGCCAAAAGCAATTGCGGCATACAATCATTCGGTGCACACCGTTATGGGGTTTTCGCCGTTTGAGATCCTTTTTGGGCTTTGTGGAATCCGGCGGGACTACAAGGGCACGGCAGCAGACGGTGACGAGATAAGCAACATTCATGTCACTATGAAAAAGCTATGGGAAAACGTTCGGGGAATATTGGAGAGGGAAAAAACCAGGAGAGTAGCTCGGGAGAATTTAAACCTCACAGATAGGAAGG
>NW_027107831.1:63292-63670 GCF_000696795.3 Halyomorpha halys | reverse complement strand
AGAGAACCCAAAAAGCGCAGGACCGTACATATTGAACAACTTAAAGTCCCACTAACCGAAACACCTGGGCAAGAGTAATCCGGAGTGTCCTCATCTCAACTTATCTGTTGAGTTATGTTTTCTTAAGTGGTGATTAATTTTTTTTAAATTTATCTTTGGTTATGGCGACGTACTGAATAAATTACGTTGCATGTTTTTGTAAATTGTATAAATTCATGATATTATTTTTGTTTTGCTTTACTGTTTGTAATAAGCGATTACGAGGAGTATCTTTCTTTTGCTTTCTTTATCGTAAATAGTTATTGTTGTTGTATTTTATATTAATGAATTGTATAGTTGAAGTTTACGAGGATTGTTCATAAACTGGTGGGGGGGGGG
>NW_027107831.1:55320-62991 GCF_000696795.3 Halyomorpha halys | reverse complement strand
CCTCTGTCAACAACTCTAGAAAGTATAAATATAGGATTACTGAACAGAATAAAGCAGTCTATTCTCAGCAACCGTGAGTGTGTTTTCTTTGTCCTTTTTCCTTTTTTACCTTTTAGTTCAGAACCCGCTATCACGTATCTGGGGCCGAAACCCGGGATCACAGATTACTGAATCAATTTTAATCACAAGAAGAAGCCCGTTTTTCTTCCTGTATCGCCTGCGGTGGGTGCCGGTCATATTTGGTGCTTAGGCATACTTCTCAATTACCTATGGTGTCTTCGATAGTGCGCTTCAGCAGTGGGAATTTCTTCCTGTATCGCCTGCGGTGGTTGCCGGTCATATTTGGTGCTTAGGCATACTTCTCAAATACCTATGGTGTCTTGGATTGTGCGCTTCTGCAGTGGGCATTTCTTCCTGTATCGCCTGCGGTGGATGCCGGTCATATTTGGTACTTAGGCATACTTCACAATTACCTATGGTGCCTTGGATAGTGCGCTTCTGCAGTGGGGATTTCTTCCTGTATCGCCTGGGGTTGGTGCCGGTCATATTTGGTACTTAGGCATACTTCACAATTACCTATAGTGTCTTGGATAGTGCGCTTCATTCCCCACCAAAAGTATTGCTGGTGGTGCGCCTGTAGAGTTTCATTGAGCCCCCTATTATTCGTCTTTCCATGGTGAGAGGCGAGCGTCACCTCTTTTTAGCGTTCTGGTTACAGGAGAGTCTCCACCATTATCCTGCACCGTATAAATGTCCGGTCTATTCCAATTCTTTCCTCCCGCGCCATCTCCCGTTGTACTCTTCTTTCGTACCACCCACAAAGGACTATTATATGGCGTGGTGCCGTCTATAATTATCTTCTGCCTTCTCGGGTTCTCTATCTCTTCTCTGATGTGCTGTTGAAGTGCTTGGGGATAGCGCCTTTCCTTTACATAACTTACCCTATCTTGTTTCAGTAGAATCTCATGAACTGTTTTCCCAGTAGCACCCAGTTTGTCTACCACTTAAAAAAAAAAATATCGTCCAATTCTTCAGAAATTCCAGCTTCCCAACTCTTCCCTTGCATCACCGCGCCTATTCTCTCTTTCCTGTTCCTCAGGAGTATCTGGCAACTATATTTGCTTCCTCCAATCTTTATATCCCATTGCCCCACTTTATCCAGTAGGTCGTACGCTATAATTATTTTATAGTCCCTCGGCATCTTTCCCATTACATGTACCGTCACTTGTTTTCCTTGAGCCCCCCACTTACTCAAGCCTATTACTGCCTCACCCTCAATGCTGCAGAGCCCACACAGGGACTGTCAATTGATAGACAGTTACACACCTTGACCTGGGGTGTCCTATCTCCGTCGTCCATCGTCTTCAATGCTCCTCGCCACCCAATCGTACTCGAGCTTCTGGTGTCCACCAGGCTGTTTACGCCTTCCTGCACTCGTATTATAGGTAGGCGTAATTCCTCAATATGGGGCCGTCCCTCTGCAGACATTTCGCATACCCTCCCTCCTCTCGGACCTCCACGCTCCTCCTCTGCTACCGAGTCCACTTCCGTTTCATGCCCACTCTTTCCGCAACCATGACACTTTCGATCCTCCCGCCAACCATTTATTTTCTTTGTAGCTAGCTCTCTCTCTTCTACCCTCTCCGTGATCTCTTCTTCCCCAAGGATTGGAAATATTTCTTGGCCGTTGATATTTTATCCGGATCTTCTACTTCCATTTGGGCCTCCACCTCTGTAGCGCTTGTATCCATGACATCTTGAGCAGATTCCACTAATGAGCGCCCTCTCGGAAATTCTCTCTTCCTCCCCTTTTTTCTAATTGAACCTTTAGTACCATGGATAGGAATTGCATTCGTCATTGTACCTGGGTTGTTTCCATTATCTCGCAGATATATTCTGTTGTAGCGTGCCAGGAGTTCCGCGGCATACTTTCCGCTAGACTTTTTCGGTTTCTTTGTCTCTCGGATCATCATAAATATGTCCTCCTCTGGGGCCCACCGTCCTCCTCCGAAGACCTTCTTTAATCTTTCCTTGCATTACCTATAACACCCGGCAATATGAAGGTTATTGACATTGCTTGGTGGGGTGTCTTCCAGATTTCGAAGAAGTAACACATCAGTTGGTGCCGTTCGTTTGATCTGTGAAACAATAGTGCATTTTATCAATTTTAACAGTGGTTCCCGGAATATGTTTGTTGACAGGGAGTACCTGTTTTTATTTGTATTTATTTATTTATTTATCTTTTTACTGGTTTTCCTTGATTATTTATATAAATATCATTTATTCTCTTTATTTATTTTATTATTTTGTTTTTGTCGCACATGACACCCTTACAACCTAAACCGCCAGACACGCGGGACATGTTTAAATAAAAAGTAAATGGTCCAAAAAATATATTATCATACGCTTAGATACAAATTCAGACAATAAAATTTTTAACAATTTCAGCCCGTTTAGTGTATGTCTGTTCATAAAAAGTTACTGTCCACAAGTGAATGTAAACATTTAAAAAAAAAAACGGTACTATATTATTAATGGTGAGTAATGAAAAAGATTTTGTCAATTGGAGTAATATCAAAATGTTCCAAAATATTCCCATATTATTTGAACTACATAAAATATTTAATTTTTCGCGTGAGGTTGCTTATGTCCTGGAGTTGCTGAAATGTACAGAGGATGAATTGGTTCCAGAACTTGAAAATCAGGACATTGTTAATGTTAAAAGGATTTATTAAAAAATTAATAATGAAAAGAAAGCAACACCTTTACTGATTTTAACTTTCGAGAAGTGTGACCCACCAGAAAAAGTAATCTTAGATTTTCTGTCCGTTAGAATCAGTTCTTATGAGCCGAAACCTCTTTTTTGTTATTCATGTTATAAGTACAGACATACTAGTGAAAATTGCTAAACAAAGAACTGTGGTAAATGTGGAGAAAATACACACAGTAATAAAACCTGTAATAATTCCCCCAAATGCCTAAACTGCCACGATGATCATCTAGCAGTAATAAATGTTCAATATATGAAAGGGAAAAGAAAATTGAAAAAACCCGAGTACAGAATAAAGTCAAGCGGAAGCAATTATTAAAAAAACAAGAGAGAGAAAATGGTAGGATAACAACTGAGGTCCATTGCCACAGGAAAAGTCTATGCTAGAGCAGGTAGCTAAGTTGGCCAATATTGTCCAAATTTTATATTAAAAAAATAAGCACCTTAGAATCCAATTTTGGTAAACTGTTACACGGATGACAACATTAACTGCAGCCACGAATCACTAGTAATTTCACCAAGCAATAGTTAACAACTTGCAAATAAAATTATTTTTTCCAACCTCCAAAAAGTAAGAAATGTCATCAAGTTTAACTAATTTAAAAAATAATTTAAATAAAAACAGACCAGTGTCTCAAAACTCTTCTTTTAGTGAAGAGTCTTCTTTCTCGAAAAATAAAAAAAGATGTAGTATTAACAAGAAAAAAAAAAAGTAGGCAATAAAAATTAACTGTCTATTCTACCTGTACTTACTGCCATTGGATATTTGTTCTAATAATCACAGTTACATCAATATGCCAATTAATATATTTTTACTTTATGTTTTTAGCATCATAATTCTTGTAATATTGACTATTTCTTTTCTGCATTTGCCTCTGTTTGTCTGTTAATGGTAAATTGTTATTTATCTGTACGGCTGTCAACCGTTATATTTTATTTTTACTACTATTGTATGGTTTATAATTTTCACTCTAACACAAATAGCATACGAATAACACAATACACAAATAGCATACGAATAACACGATACACAAATAACACCAATTATACGAAGCATTTTCGGCTTCTTTTCTTTGGCAGGCGGTATAGGTAGAATGTTTTATTTAAAATGAATATAATGCAATAGAACTTAAATGGTTTATTTTATTATAGAAATAAATTAAAGTACTTACTGAATTACTATAATTGCTCTGTATTTGCTTACAAGAAACAAATTTAAAACCTACTGATATGTTTGAATTTCGGGGATATGCTATTAGGGGAAAAGATTATACAGATGGTCGCATTGCCTGTGGTGGGGTGTGTATTTAGTGAAAGAGAATATTACCTTTAATGACATATTATCTCTAATTTGCAAGCACTAGCAGTAAACATTTTATAAAAACCTCGCCCGTTCACATTATGCTCTCTATACCTCCCTCCTGACCGATTATTCACAGTTCAACAATTGAAGGACTTGTTATATCCATTGATCCCCACCAGTAAATCTCGCTGGGTAATTTAATTCTCATAATTTAATTTGGGGTAGTGACCACTTGGATGAGAGGGGTAAATTAGTCGAGTCTTTCATAGATAATTATAATTTAAATATTATAAACAATTCAATAAATCAAACTCACCTCTGTACCAGATCTGGAAAAATTATCATGGCAGAACTTTCTAAGCAAGGTTAACTGTAACACACCAGGAGTCGTTTTCTGGTAGACAATTAGAAAATTTGGGTTATGTATATATTTTTTTATGTATATATTATTTATATATCTAACCTCAAATAAATTGTCTGAAAATTCATAGTGATCATGAATGATAAAACTGACCCTGTAATCTTAGCAAAGACTCCAGCAAAACATCCCATGCCGTTTTCCAATTTCAGAAGCTTTTTAAATATTGCTCGATTAAACTATCATAAAGTTTCCTCTTTCCGTTTTAAGCTAATATTTCAAAAGTGATATAGGACCGTCGCTCTCCGGGGGGGGGTCTTAGCGGGGCGGGTCCGGCGGGGAAGGATTGCATTTATTCTTGTGTCATGATATCCTCCTGTGAGATTGTACATGGACCAACCTACTCGCTATAATTGTCTGTTTGAAAAGTGAGATAAGTAAGGCTACCGTGGAGGGTTTGAAGCCATTTTTCAATTTCAGAAGCTTTTTAAATATTACTCGATTAAACTATCTTCTGATGACGGCTTTAAAATTTCAACAAATAAAACAGTTGCTATTCTTTTTTGGCAAAAGACAGCCGTATGTAATGCCATCATTGACTATTAACAATCTAGCAGTTACTTTAACTCACACTGTCAAGTAACTCGGATTGATTTTCGATAGAAGGCTTAGTTGGATCCTGCATATCAAGCAATTAAAAGCAAGTTGCCTCTGCTCCCTTAATCTTTTGAAAATGGTCGATAACACCAGGTGGGGTGCGGATGGAACAAGTATGCTGATGATGGTTAGGGTTTTAATGCCTACAACTCATCATCGGGTACCACCCTTGAAATGCTTGACTAAGTGCGGGACTAAGAATAGCAACGGGTGCTTTCCGCTCCAGCCCTATCAATAGTCTGTATGTCGATGCTGGGCGAGCTTCCACTTGACCTACGAAGACAACAACTTGATCTCATTTACTTTGTTAAAATCATCTCAGCTATAAACCATACTCTGAATGAGTTTGTTTGTTTAGTGGCGCCAAACTTCATTGGTCATCAACGCCATTTATATTTTATTTAATTTTGGTAATATTGGTTAAATTTTTAATTTTTTTTTTTTTTATTTTATTTTTTTTTTTTCTTCTTCCGATCAAGTTATATTTTTGTCAGTAAATTTTGTGATTTTAAAAACTGGAACACCAATTCTATTGCCTTATCATCGTCTCCAATGGTTTTTGAGATATCCTGGCTTAGTCCCAAGCTATTGAGGTGTGGTGTAAAATATGGGCATCGTTGGAAAACATGGCTTATTGTTAAATTGTTATTGCAATACTGGCAGTTCGGAGGTGTTTCTTTTGATATAAGATAGGAGTGGGTGAGCCTCGTGTGACCTATTCTCAGCCTAGTCAGTACAACATCCTCTCTACGGCATTTGCGACTGGAGGTACCCCAGGGCTTTACATCCTTTTTAATAATTTTTAATTTGCTCATTGGGCTTTCCTGCTCAGTTTAAACATAGAAATACCTACTTTGAAAGAGACTGTAATTGCAACATGTTATCCTTGGGGACTTCCCTTCCCTAAACTTCGGCTTTCCCTACCTAAAAATAACACTCAGCTATATCGATATAAATATGAGTTTCTTAGACTACAAGAAAAATTAGGTGACGTCAACTTCATTTCAACTAACCCACTAAACCAAAACATACATTACTTATTACAGTCCGCCAATAGAAACGGTATTTCAGTGTTTTCGCCTGGGCCACTGGACACTGCGGAATAGCGGGTAACGAAGTGGCCGATAGGGCAGCAAAAGTGGCGATTTCTGAAGGAATTCCATATCGTGGAGTAGCTGTCTATGATTTCATTGCCCTCATTAAGCAAAGGATTAAATTGGAATAGAGACAAATGTGGGAAAATGTTTCCGATAGCAAATTAAAGGAAATTAGAAGGGTCGTCTCCCCTTGGATATCATGAACTAGAAATGTGCGCAAAGAGGAGGTGATTTTGACGCGCCTTCGAATAGATCATACGCGCCTGACCCACGGTTACCTTATGGCCCGCGATCATCCACCGTTATACCAAATTTGCGGAACAGAACTTACAGTTAAACACATTTTGACTTAATGCCGAGTACATATATACATTTGAATCAGCAGATATGAGTTGCAAAGCTGACTGTAACTTATATATATATATATATATATATATATAAGTAACAGTCAGCTTTGCAACTCATATCTGCTGATTCAAATATATATATAGACGAGCTGGACTCAATAAAGAACAGTGTTTGAGTTGCAACCAAGTTGGTCATTTCTCTCTCCCTTTTCTCTTTTTTAAGTCTTTGTTTTACCAAACGTTTAACTGGTGCCGGAACCCGGGGACTTTAGGAAATAGGAAATCTCGCTCATTTGTATATAATTGTAAATATAAACCAATGGAATCAAGACTTTACTTTATACTTAAGAATCTAAATAAATCCTCTAAATAGATGTATAGTAAATTGATAAACGCCATACCGTTGGAGAAGAACTCTAATGATTAATTACAAATATTCATACCTTGCACGCCATAGCAAAGGGGCTTATGGTATCTAGTCCTTGAGTTAAATATATTGCATCCATTTTCAGTCGGTTCCCATCAGGAACTGATAGAGATACACGATATAAATATAAATACAAATACACAATACAAATATAAATGCAAATACATAAATATATGAGTAAATAATTAAAATGCTATGGTGGAACCCCCGGCGGGCCTTAAAGAGCCCCATACATAACAGAATCATTGTAACTTGTGTAACTCAAAAATGTCCAAAATTCACTTGGACCTAAATAAATTATGTCAATTTTCCAGCAGCACCCACCCTTGTTGATAATCATTAAGACATTTTAAGTAAATAGTATAAAAGGAGTGTAAAATTAAAATATTTGTTTTGAGCAGAGTTGAAGGAGGTTGTTCGTTGCTCAGCATCTCAGTGTGTTCATAATTAATATTTTTAAACAGTCTTCTTTGTATCTAATTTCCTTAGCTATATACATATTATTACCATATATTTTTATCGAAAATTGTTATTTACCGTCACAAACTATGTAGATGTAATAAGCAATCAGTTCAATCATTAAGCCAATGTGTAAATAAAAATAATAGTGTATGTCTGATTTTAACTAAATATATCAATAAAAGTTTCAATTGTGTTCAATCAATCTATAGGGTGTTTTTTTAAGCCCGATAGAACTTGAAATTGTAAAAAA
>NW_027107831.1:49325-54592 GCF_000696795.3 Halyomorpha halys | reverse complement strand
TGCCCATATGCCCGAAATCATTTTCAAATGTTAATGTCACGTATTGATCTTTCGAATAAAAAAAAGATTTTGATTACAATTTAATTTTTTGTGTTATTTTTTACAATTTCAAGTTCTATCGGGCTTAAAAAAAAACCCTATATATACATCATCAAACCTGGGAATAGGTAATAACACGGCGTGTTTCCTAGTATATGATAAAGAGGCAATCTTTTTTCAAAGGCTCATTTTTTTTTTTTTTTTTTTTTGGTTTGTAATATAGTATTAGTAAATAGCCTAATTCACATAAAATATTTGAATGGAAGACTATGATGATGGCCATTCATTGACATTTAAACCCTAAAATTTTATAAGAACATTGTATATCATTTAAAAAATGTATTGTTTATGATTGCCAGGGGCTATATCTATGAATATTTGATGAAAGTATTAAAAGTAATGCTATAAGTTTACTAAAGTTTCAAATTTTATAAAGCAATATCTGTTTTATCGATAATCTATAATAAAGGAAAATTATCTTGTAGATATGAATGGAAAATTATCGCTTTATTTTTGTCATCAATTCGAATACTTTATTTATTCTAGTTGGCAAAATTATTCAAATGTTATTTTCACTATGCGTACATAGTACCACGAAAATATTTCGAAATAAAGCCGAATGATATAGCAGTTGGCATATTATATTCCTGTGAACATGTGAAACGATATTAATAATTGAAATATTGAATACAAAGTGTGAAGCCTCACAAAGAGCATAGATATCTTCAACTCTTGTGTACTATTTCTATTTGCTATATCATTTCTAGGTCCCTGCTATTTATCTTTTTCATCCTGATGCCAGAATTATCCAAAGGTTGACCAGTTTCTTATTTAGTACTACTGTAGGGACTTGAGGAGTTTCTATGTAATGTTGCAATAATATGTTAACACCACTTTTGTGCAAATTTTCACATTTAAATTCGTTTATTTTTGCATCATTTGACGTGTTTCAATAAACTCTTTACGATTCAGAAACCAAATTGTAAATTACATACGGTATTCATGATATGATTTGCTAACTTATTGAGAAGCTGCGGAATATACTGACTCATCTTGGATCTGTATAAAATTTGCTGTATTTTCGTGGGATCGGTCTGAAAGCCTGCGGTCGGGAGTCAAAGCAAGGTACACGAGTATTATGGTATCCCCTCCCCCCACCCTAAGGCACAATAGATCATTAGGGGCATGGGCAGAGAGGACACAGTGGAGAGGAGGTAGTGGGGAGGAAGTAGTGGGGAGGAGATAGGGGTAGGAGGAAGGGGGAGGAGGAAGGTAGGCGTGGCTGAGCCAATGAGAGAAGAGATCGATGAGCCAATGGGACAGTAGGAGACGAAAGGACTGAAACCCAGTCATGGCCGCGCGGGAGCCGTGGTCCCACCGTAGTAGGTCTTCTTTTCTTATTGACGACATTCTCTTCAGGCCCCCTCCACCTATTGTAAGTATTTCAAATATCAATATTTAAAATAATATAACTATAATATCTCTAAAAATAATCAATTCTTCCAATTACTGTTACTCTTTTACATTTTTTAATGATTGATTTTCAACTGTTTTATTCCTCCCATTTAATTGTTACAGAACAACTGTTGTGTTTAGTACATTTAGTGTCGTGTCCAATATGTTTCTCGTATTCTCAATCTGATATTTTGGTTTTGTATCAATTAGTATTTTTCTGTTTTCATTTGTTTATTATCAATTACTACAGAGAAATTGACGTAGATATAAAACCAGGCATTGAGATAAAACTAAACGTCAACTAGCAGTTTTTATAAACAAAATTGTTCTCTCTGTAAGGTTTAAAATGGACAAAAACCAAAAGAACAATGGTTTTGAAAGTTTTTTTTTTTCAGTCACCAAAACAATTGCAAGATTGTTCATTGAATCGCATTTGATCTAATACACTCTATTAGGGATACTACCGTAATAATGAAATTGTTTTTGGAATCCCTTACTATTCATGTAGGTTTATATTCCTTCCAAGTTGGAAAGAAATTACCGTCTTCATACTCCAGCTCAAAACGAATACAAAAAATAAATTACAGTATTATGAATATAAATCATCATTCAAAATGACTCACATCATTCCTTCAAGTAATGCCAGTATTATGAACATTACTGTTACAATACTTGTATATATATATTTTTTTATTAATAACTCGATTTTGATAAAGATATGAATTCAATTCTTGAATAAAAAATAAAATGATGTTTCACAATTGACATGGCTAGTTCATCTAAATTGTTTCCTGCCGATTGACTTTCTCAAGAGTACATCCTATTATTAAATTGTAATTATAAATAAACATTTGGATTTATATAGAGGACTATATCAGAATGTGGTGTGGTGAGCCAAAAGGCAGGAGCTTATTTTCACATATTACATTTTGATATATTTATCCCTCATTCCACTCAAAATGAGAGTTTTGTATCTTTACTTTACTTAGCTATATTACAGCCACGAAAAATTTTGAATCTCAGTTTTGAGGCCCTTTAAGTCTAAATAACGAAAGCTCACAAAATGGTCATTGAATGTAAAGAGCCTATCTCCATCATCCATCATCACCTCCTTATGGTTGTAATATGCCTGGGATATTAACACATCAAAATGGAATGTAAAGAGCCTATCTCCATCATCCATCATCACCTCCTTATGGTTGTAATATGCCTGGGATATTAACACATCAAAATGGTCATTGAATGTAAAGAGCCTATCTCCATTATCACCTCCTTATGGTTGTAATATGCCTGGGATATTAACACATCAAAATCCGGTGAGTCGACAAGTCCTTCATTTCAAATTTGATTACTGTTTTACCCAAAACGAGTCAGAGGATTTTTATTAAACTCGTGATATATGATCAATGTACAATTAAATGGTCTTTAATTTCGTTTAGGTTTTACCCTCCATTCATTTCATTTGACAGGTCTCAAAAGTACCTTTAATAAAAAATGGAAAAAGGAAAAATGAAGAAATAATGGATTATCAAAGTATTTTATAATTAAATAAAGGAGAAGATAGATGTTTTCGTCTTTTATTACCGCTAAGACAATAGACATATTTTATATTCACTTATAACGTACAAAGATCAATTTCATTGGAATTAGGGTTCAACGATGCCTTCCACAGATTCCTTGAAAAAGTTCCGTTTTTTGTTGAACAGAACGCGAAAACTATTAAATTCATATTCTAAATTACTTAACACGTTAAAAAACAAACATTAATTTAAAAACTGGCTTGAAATATCAAATGCAGAGTGAAGGAAAGAAAAATTAATTTAGAAACTATTTTGAAATATCAAATGAAGAGTGAAGGAGAAAAAACACAAAATTAATTTACAAACTAGCTTGAAATATCAAATGAAGAGTGAAGGAGAAAAAACAAAAAATTAATTTACAAACTGGTTTGAAATATCAAATGAAGAGTGAAGGAGGAAAAACCAAATAAGACACTGTTTTTATTGAGTCATTAAAATCCCTGAATTTCTAAAGAAAAACTGAATTTTCTCAACGAGTTAGATTGTGTGTATATATATTTTTACGCATTCCTCAAGGTGTTGTTATTTGGAGTTGATTAATACCATTGACACCATTAAAAAAGGTGACCTAATTGCTCTCAGCCTTATAGCACATTAAATTTTACTTCACAACTTTGTTTTGATAAAATATTTAGCCTAGAATTGGTTTTTTTTTCTAAACACTGATACTCTGAGGAGAGAGCATGAATCAATGAGATAATTGATTTACAAAACCGGAGAATAATATCAGATTTTTATATGAAAATTCTCAATTTAATTTTGACATAGCTTAAGCATAATTGATAAGAAGGTTTTTTTAGAAGTGAGAAATGTATAAAAATAATTAGGAATAGTGATTTGAAGGCAAGGAGAGCTTTTAATATCATTTGAACAAAGATTAATAACTAGGGGATATTCCGGCCCCACTTCCACTCTCAGCTTTACTTTCAGCATAATTTAGGGATAAAGCCATCACTCAGTATTTCAGCTGATTTAGTGTAAATTGCACCATAAAATCTCTAAGAAATATCATACTAAATGTTCCTTTTGGATTAGCTCATTCTAAATGCCAGGAAAAAAAAAATTGTCTTTAAAAAAAGTGAAGCTCAAAACGATTTGAAAGGGGTCTTTCAACTTGCTAAAGTTTTCTTTTTCGTAAAATGAAGAATTGAAAGCCTCCTTCAAATGGTATTGACATTTGACTTTTTTTATGACAAATTTTTTTTAAATAAAACAATAACCTAAATTTATTTATTTATGGGAGCGATAATCCTATATCACTTTTGATCTAATGGAAAGAGGAGACTTAATGGCGCCCCAGCCACCTAGTTCATCCCACTCTTTATTTTAAAATAAACAATCTCTTCTACATACATGTTAAGATCTTTCTTTCCAACCTGTTAATACATTCAGCTCAACTTACACAAAGTTAATACCTTTACACAAAGTTGATATCTATTTGATGTCGGATGGACAAAAGTTTTCCGTTAGAGTTTGGTTGTACTATTTACCAGTCTACTTGTTAAGAGTTTAGATGGACTGAAATAAGAAAGATTTTCTGACATTATTCTACATTTTGTTTTTTCTTCCGCATCCAAAGAATAGTTGAAGTACTTGAAAGTTTTAACACACTCAAATCTGATGTTTCCTTTAGTGCCTCTTGGGTAAACTAGATTGTTCTTCCCCAAAGTGAGCATCTTTTATTATCTTCGCTAATCTGAATATACAAAAGATAAATGATGATAGATATGACATTTTCAAATCTATCTCGAACAAGTGTCGGAAAATCCAAGTTTTAGGTACAGCATGTACGGAATGCTGCTATCAAAAGTTGGGTCTAGAAATTTATTTTATTCATGAGCCTATATCTTGAAAACTTAATAAGTGATTTAAAAAATAAAAAATAGTTTTCAACATATGTTTTACTTATCTACGCAAACCTCGCTGGAATACACCCTGTACTGAAACACGGTGTATAAACATAGTATCCATTTCACACCCATATTCTGACATGTATGAGAGGAGCTGGAATGTTGAACCTAAAGTACGTTCTTTTGTCGGCATTCCAAAGGAACCACCTCGCCTGGTCAATGACCCAATTGGCAAAACATTAAAAGTAATATATATATATATATATATATATATATATAAGTAACAGTCAGCTTTGCAACTCATATCTGCTGATTCAAATATATATATAGACGAGCTGGACTC
>NW_027107831.1:48025-48616 GCF_000696795.3 Halyomorpha halys | reverse complement strand
TCTTATTGATCTTTCGAATAAAAAAAAAATTTTGATTACAATTTAATTTTTTGTGTTATTTTTTACAATTTCAAGTTCTATCGGGCTGAAAAAAACACCCTATATATATATATATATATATACATAGATAAGGGCTGTGACCAGGGAGGTACAGAGACATTATATACATTACATTAGACAGCCCTTATCTCCCACCTGGGCACACTAAAAATCCCGAGCAAAGGCGACGACCTCTGTCAAAGAAGGAAATCCGCCTTAATTTGAAGATGAAAGTGAGGAAAAAGACCGAATTCCCACCCCCTCTGAAGGGTAAGTAAAAGAGAGTGGGAGCTTAGAAGGACCAACGAAAAGAACGAAGATCAGGAATGGGGGAAATTAGAAGTAGGGGGGAGAAAAGAAGTAAAAAGAGCAGGAGGGCGGTGGAAGGGGACAGTTTGCAGGGTTTTACATGAAACATTTTGGAAGAGAAAGGAGGGACAGTTGAGGAAGTGACAGATGACAAGATCCGCCGACAGTCGGGGAGCGAAATGAAGAACTCGCCGCCACTACCACCAATCCAACCGACGCACCGAGACAAGATCCGCCGACAGT
>NW_027107831.1:43624-45030 GCF_000696795.3 Halyomorpha halys | reverse complement strand
TAAGATAAAATGTAGATGTTATGTACTGGAAAGTTGGACACCTATCATATAAAAGTAGATGTTATGTACTGGAAAGTTGGACACCTATCATATAAAAGTAGATGTTATATACTGGAAAGTTGGACACCTCTCATATAAAAGTAGATGTTATATACTGGAAAGTTGGACACCTCTTATATAAAGTAGATGTTATATACTGGAAAGTTGGATACCTCTCATATACATCATAACCAGCAACTTTTTATTTCGATATAAATCAATTGATACGTACGCATTTTCAATTAATTTACATGATATGAAACAACGTTAAGCCCCAAAGAGGAATATTTACCTTTATGTCACTTTGGTTTTATTATTATGTATAAATTGTAATTAAAAATAATAATTTTCATAATACTTTTTACTTTCACTTACTTATATTTGAAATATATATAAGAAGCAAGTATCGCCATTGTGAAAATGTTGAAATAAATGCTTCGAGGTCCACTTAGTCTAAATAAGCAAATATCGGCAAATCGTGTGATGAGCCTAGTTGATAAATTGATCTGAAATTGCCTATTTAAGCTAGGTGCATAATTGAGATTTCATAATATATAATTATATCCCCTAATGAGAAGTGCCATATTATTTATTCATTCATTATTTGTTCTCAGGAAACAATGCTATAGAAATAGAGCCTATATATAATTATATTCCCACAATAATCATGCATAATAACTTTGTATACAAGCTATATTCCAAGTTGTTTTGGATCGGTGAATAATAAAATAACTATATTGTGGCGGCCTTTTGAGATTTTATTGTACTAACTATATTACCCCTGAGAGAACTACGGCATTAGATAGCCATCCTTCTCTATAATTAATTCGAGTTAGGTTCAACCCGTGTTCAATTATTTAAAAAAAGGTTAATTATTAATTAATTAATTAAGGTTAATTAAAATGCTTAGGGGGGCTTTAAATCATAGGGTCCAGGGTGTTTCGTATGAATAATCCAAAAGTAAGAGTATTAACTTTTTTTCTATTCATTTAATAATATTTGCAAATGTATTTACAAAAAAAAAATATAACCATTAAATTTGATGTAAGATCATAATGGTATGATACAGGCCTGTAGAGAAACTACCTATACTTTATCAGAGTGCTACTAGCACTCTAATAAAGAGTTTTAATTAATAATAAAAAAAAATGTCTTTCTATTTTGAGGTGAAACAGATTCGAAATATTCATGGGATATCACTAAGTAATTTGAGCCATCAAACTTACAATGGCAGTAGTATAGCAGCAAACGTACGATGGCAGTTGTACAGCAGCAAACATACGCTAGCAGTTGTATAGCAGCTAACATACGATGGCAGTTGTATAGCAGCAAACATACGCTGGCAGTTGTATAGCAGCAAACATACG
>NW_027107831.1:41891-42274 GCF_000696795.3 Halyomorpha halys | reverse complement strand
GAAACGTCGGCATAAAATAAATAAATATGGTTTTGTTTATTTATGTTGTTCTTTGCTGACCGCACCCCCCGACAAACTTCTCCAATCACTAGATTCAAGGTTTGTACCGAACCTAATTCGTGAGCTATCTCACAAACGGTTCATTTTTTGCCTTTAATACACATGGCCCAATGTTGGTTCCGTGGCAAGGTACTTGGGTACTGATATCCGTATTGAAATGCATAAAAGCCAATTTGAACCGTCTCCATTCGCCGACATACCTTTACCACAGTTGTCAAACCTCTCATATCAATCATTTATCTTCTATCATATACCAAACAAAAATGTTGTTTTTGTTTTTTCCTCACTTTCCACTCCCTAGATTTATTTATATATATATATAT
>NW_027107831.1:39005-40076 GCF_000696795.3 Halyomorpha halys | reverse complement strand
ATTAATATTATATCTACTATCATTAAAGATTAATGATATTATATATATTTGTAAATAAATACTTGTTGGGAAGCTCTGCTATATAAAGTATGTTATTTATTTTAAGCATTTGGTTGGAGATGATGTTTTTTTTTAAACGTACTTGAATACTGTTTTGAACTGTTAATGCCAATTTGAACCGTTGGCATGAGCGACATAGCTGTACCACAGTTGTCATACCATTCATATATTTGAATTATTTTTTTAAGAATTTGAGAATCTACATTGAGATTGGTTATTTCTCCATGAAATTATATTTCATTTGATAGCACATTCGCCAAAACCCATCGTCCCTGAGAGCCGGAAAAAAGGAAAAAATATATAGTAGCGTTATATATTTGATAGTATATATAAATGATTGGCCGTAAGTTGCGGGGTACAGTGAAGAATATTATCAACTATTCTTGTTTGTGATTGAACCCTGTAGGTTGGAGAGCCCCCGCTTTTTACCCTCAGTGGAATATAATGAGTGGATACCCTTAATTAGGGTCAAATTGGCCAGTTGAGCGTGATTTAGACCAAATCACCACCTTGCACAACTCTTTGTCTAGTAACAGTAATTCCTCAACTTTTTTCTTGACTGTTAGTAATATGTATTTTGTGGATTTTGAGCATGAGTCAATAAGACAACTGCATCGTGGCGACGTTTTGAAACTTTTGGTTTGCATAGTCATGTCGATTGTCTGTTACACTATGTTCTACATTGATGTGATGCCAGAACTGACACAAAGCTAGAGTAAGTTGTATCAAATCAATGTACTGCGATCAACACTGCGACAGACAATTGGCATGACTGCAGATAATAGATGGTGGATATTGTAGAGTAAAAATATAAAAATAAATAAATGATACTAAGACTAATGCTTCTATAGACTGAGCAAGTACTATTGGGAGGAGAAGGATATATCAATATATTGAAGGGAGGGAATGAGGAAATTACCTTTATTTAGCATCCTCAGCTTTATCAATATTCTGAGGCCATTGTACCTTTATTTAGCATCCTCAGCTTTATCAATATTCTGAGGCCATTGT
>NW_027107831.1:35162-37185 GCF_000696795.3 Halyomorpha halys | reverse complement strand
TACCTTTATTTAGCATCCTCAGCTTTATCAATATTCTGAGGCCATTGTACCTTTATTTAGCATCCTCAGCTTTATCAATATTCTGAGGCCATTGTACCTTTATTTGTCTTTTTTGGGCTCCACAATAGAATTGTTTTGTTGCTAAGGTCTGAGGAATAAGTCCCCACTACAACAATCCTTGTTTGATGTTTGGTTATTAGGAAATCAAATTAGGATAGTTTGGCAGCTGAGGTATGAAGAACCGGCTGGAAATATTTACAATATTAAGAATATTGCTTCAAATTAAATAATTAATTGGAGAAGATTATTTATTTACGCCGGAATAAATAATTTTTTGTTTATTTGTGTTTTGTTTTTTTTGCTGACCGGACCCCCCGACCGTCTTCTCTAATCAGTAATCTACGGTCAACTATCTACACCTCATTATAAAATAAGTGGTTTAATAACTCTATGCAAAGAATAAAGTTGCCAAAGCTCGGCCCACTTTGGTTGTCTTATTGACTCTTCTTCTAGATCCTCAAAAAACATATATGATAAGTATTGGGAAGAGGAGTTTTTCTCAATTGAGAGAATAATATGTTCCCCGGAGAAGCTAGGATAAGCCAACTAAGGTGGCTTGTCTAACCTCACAACGAGAAAAGATCATATTCTTTATATTATTCACATATTAGTATATCATCAAAGTGATATAAACAAAAAAAAATAACATTTGAACCCAAAAAAAACGAGGACTAGTGCTAAAATGTACAATATATAACAGTCACAAATACTATTTAAAAGTTCAATCCAAAAGTTAAAAAACTAATAAAATTAAATACTAAGTTAAAATTATTTCTATGGTGACGGTTATTAAAATTAAACATGGAATAAATAATATAGCTCAATACATGGATTCCTAGAAGCTGTATTAATTAATCGCTATACATTTTTTAATATTAATCAATCCATTACCACCTTTAATAGCAGCTATACCTCACTAATACTTACTCATAGTTATTGAGTAGTTACTCTTGGTCACAGAGACAAGACATGATCGATTGTGCGAGGAACAGTTCCTCATTACGGGCAATACATTACGATAGGAACAACAGTTAAATAGTCATTGTATTCTTTTCTATTTTCGAATGGATATGGAAACGGTCTGAATTTCCAAAATATTATTTACATACAACTACTTGATTCCAAAGATCAATGGCAATAATGTGGTTGTGTTAGACAATGGTTCCTATCACTTTTTGTAGGATAAACTTCGTAGCTCTTAATTTTTGAAAAATAAAATTCATAGCTAGTTGTTCATAGTAGTTGATAGCATATATAGGAAGAAAGCTCGATAGAAGGTACTTGTGAAGGTATTAGTGAATAGGTACTAGTGTAGGTACCAGTGAAAAGTGACCAGGAGAAAAATATATTGATGGGATTCCATTTACAAAAAAAAAAAAATTTTTTTAAATGTTTCTCAAGCGGACCGTCCAATTTGCCCTTAGTCAAAATGAACTTGGGCATTTATTCCGTATTTATTTTATTCCGTCTATAAATCCACTAGGCACGATGTCTTTTCCATGGCAGGCCAATCCTTAGAAAACTGAACGTACCATATATTTTATTCTAAATCTAATCTATATTATTCTAAAACGATAAATGGTTTACCTCGGAATATCGTAAGAGTGGGAGGAAGTTGTAATGAACTATTTGTTCTGTTGTCAATCTTTATTTTCACCTTGTTTCCTATCTGATATTTTTGAAGGTTGTAGTTTTACTTTGATGAGATAAGTTGAAGAACTAAATTCAAAACTTACTTAACGTCGCCAATTTAGGGTGAAACACTAGTTTTATTTATAAATTTGGAAATTGTGGTCTATATTAAAAAAAAAAAAACCCGTTTGCGTAGTCAACAAGGACGAAATTCGTCCACCAGTGAGTACGACACAACCTTGCGAATAACGATACGGGAGTGGGAATATTGGCATTCATAAAATATAATAAAAATACAATACTTTTCATGTCCACAGCTAAAAATTCGAAT
>NW_027107831.1:27762-34131 GCF_000696795.3 Halyomorpha halys | reverse complement strand
ATAGATTAAATTAAGAGGGGTTAAGGACTCGCTAACTCTCAATATCTACTTTGCATATCTTTATTTCTCTTTTAGATTCCTTCCTTCGTATTTCTCAAAAGATGATTATTATTAGAGTGGAGCCATGAAAGAAGAAACAATAGATTAAATTAAGAGGGGTTAAGGACTCGCTAACTCTCAATATCTACTTTGCATATCTTTATTTCTCTTTTAGATTCCTTCCTTCGTATTTCTAAAGAAAGCAAAAAACTTTTTTTTGCCCCGAGAATTGCAAATTTTCCCTTAAATTTCAAGTTTTAAACAGCAAGAAAAATATTTGCAGTCCATCCAATGTACTAAATCCTCACCACTTACTCCCATTAATCTGATTTAAAATTATATGGAGATCATTTCTTGGTACTTGAATGAAATTTGATAAAAGTACCATCAAATTTCATCCAATATTTTCGCTTATGTAAAACCAAAAGTATTTTTCTTGACATGTGAATATATTTAAAAGGTTCCTTATTCTATATATTCTAAATATTCTCGAATTTTTATTAGCTTCATATCAAGGTCATGTTTAAATGCTATATAATTTAAATTGCCAATATTTGATAAACTAAAAAGGTTACAGTATGTAACAATTTAACTAAAAATCTGATTTTGGGAATAAGCCTTCCCGTTTCAAGGGACGGAGTAAGAATCAAATTGAGCTTTAAGTTATATAATGCCTACATCCCATTACATTTTTTTTTCTATGGTTAAAATTAAACAGGAGTCTTGGCCCATAGAAGTAGCCCATATTTGAGATATTTTAAAAAAGGGATTTCTCATTTCTGATTTTCTATCACCATTAATACATCATAAGTAATTCATCAAACCGAATTGTAATTTTTGTTTTTGGCCTTTTAGTAGCTGATAGTAACTTTTCATGTATGGCTATATTTTATTACCTAGTAAAAACTGATTACACTTTTTAAGTGTTTATAACAATTATATAAATTCTTGGATTGATAAAGTTTTCAAGGTTGTAGAAAAATCTAGGATATATTAACATTAGAAAGATAAAAATAAAATTGTATAACGACAAAAGAATATATTTATCAAATATGTATATTAAATCAGCATTCCGTAAATTTTTTAGAATTGGATTTGAATGACCCTGAGTCCAATAATGAAAATGATGGTAAGCGAAATCCATTTATAGCTCGCCTGCCTTAAAATTATAAACTACTATGTAAATAAATGAGTTGAGCTAAAAGTTTTTTAAAGTGATGATGTGATGATGAGGATTGAAATTAATGACTATCATGGATCCTACCAACACTCATTTTTATCTCTCAATGTTCTCAGCAACTATTTTTCATTTTATTTTCAACTCATTTTTATAACACAGTACACCAAGTTAATAAAATGATGTTAAACCATTATTATTTGAATTATAAAAAACTAATTGGTTTGTTGATATATATTTTACTACACATAAATACATTGTTTCTCAATAGCCAAATAAATATAATATTTTTTTCCATTTCCTAGTGTACCTATAGAAAAATAATTCAATATAATCCACATTGATGTATGTATTGATCGAACCTTAAGAGTATAAAAATGTACATAGTGAGGATGTTTGCTGAACAAATATATGGAAACAAAAAAAACATATATCAGTCTATATCAGTACTTTTATTATACTATCATAGTGTAGCATTATTTTGGTAAATAACAACGTACTTAATAGTTTAAAGAGAAAAGAAAGTGTCGTCAAACGAGCTTAGGTGCGAACCACTCAACTAAGTAAAAGAGTGCTCTTGTATATCAAAAATAGTGGATTCTATACTAGCATCATTGTCAACATATTACTTAATTAATAACTATTAAATTATAATATTATTACTTAGTCATTTTGAATATATTTATATATTGCTTGTATTTTATGCAAATCAATTATATCTCTTTACTATTACATGGTAGTAAGTTACGATTTCAAGTTGTAGCTTAATACACGTCCAATACTAAATGGGTTAAGAAAGAACCTCCTTATTCTCTCATGTATTTATATTTAGAACAATGGATGCAAAAGCTGGCCTCAACTGCAAGAGCAGCTTAGAAGGCTTCATTGCACTCAATTGAGGAACCTGTACTCGCTAAATATAATTCAAGTTATAGTATATATGACCAATAACATGGAAACGGCGGGTCCACTCGCCACGAATCGGAGGCATGTCAGTGCTTTCTAGAGAGGCAATCATGGTCCACGTACAAGTGGTTTCAGCTATTGCACTAGGATTATATTATTTTTATTAAGAAAAAAAAAAGGAAAATGAAAGAAGATTAAATGAAATTAATTAAGATTAAATATAGAACTTATTATAACAAGTAACAACAAACATCTTCAACCTCCTAACAGCTCTCAGTTGTAACTAAACAAAGAACAATGGTGGAGATGCTACGCAAGCACGTGATCTGTGTCCAAAAAACCGACTCTCGGCGGATCGTCAACAAGTTTAGGCCAACTCGTACCAGCCAAGCCAATCCACCCATCCACATGCTTGGCCAACATGTAGATCCGCCTTAAAATGCTAATAAACACTGAACTGTCCGAGGGGTAGCTGTCCAGCCTTCGGGTTCGAGCTACTGCCAATGACCGGTAGATGTATCAGCACTGTTTTGCAATGTGTCCTTCCTCACCGCACTCAAAGCATCGCGCACGGGGACATCGTGCCACTAGATGACCCGTTTTTCCACAACCGTGATATCTCCTATCCTCCTTCCGACCACCGTTCCTCGGTCTGGCCTGGTTCGTTCTTCTGTCTGCCATGCCCCTATCTCTACCTGTTTCTCTCTGCTCCCTTCTTCTCCATGATGTGTCGAAGTTTCTGGGGCGAGTGTAGGTTACTCTACTCCACCCTGCGTCCTCTACCTCCATTCTTGACTCCTCTTCTCGTCTCTTCATGCACCTGGATCTGATTCAAGACACTTCTCTTGATTCGACAGATGAGAGCCGCTTTCAGTGAAATGGCGTCGGCTCGCTCCAATAAGTTATCTGTAACCTTCGCCTCCAACCTTTCCATAATCCGGTAACCTCCTTTGAGGAAATGGTTCAGCTCACCTATTTCCCCAGTAAACCGCTCCTGGTCCGATATGGCTTTTCTTAAGTCTTGCAATGTCGCTGCCCTCACCTTCATCATCGCTAACGCGTTCGGATGAGCCGCCGCTAGAGTTGTGGTTGGTAGAGGTTGCATATCCGGGGCCTCAGTGGCCATCGGGGCTGCGCCATGGGGTATCATAACTTCCCTCAACCATTTTACTTCAAATTCAATCATTACTTTTCATTTAATTAAAATTTTTAAAATTAAAATTACCTAGAATGTTGAAAATGGAGCATAAACTTGATTGTTGTACATAAATACATAGGATACACACAATAAATATAAAATTATAAGAGGTGATGAAGAGGTTTGCTGTGTGAGCATCAGCCTTCTGGGATTCCTGGCAAAAATATTCTACTACCATGGTTGTTTTCTTATTTTATTTTAACAAGCATTCTGAGATTACTAAAATGGCAAACTGTAAGTTATAATAAGAAGAATGGAATCTAAAAAGAGTACTTTTTTATTCGTTTTCGTGTTAGGGATAGTATGGGCCGTCGAGCACTTCTGACCTTATGTATTCGGAATAAAATGTAGGGTCCAAACCGATCATCGACCACTCCAATGGGTAAGTAAATTGAATGAGTCATCCGCGAGGGCTACCCGCTGGAAAGAGCTGCTCAATCAATACAACATTTAATTGGTGTGCAAGCCCAGGAAGGAAAATGTTGTTGCGGATTGACTGTCTAGGGCGATAATGATAAATGCCATTGATGGACACCAGGGGGAACTTTCCGGAGGTCTGTGGCATTTTTTCAGAGAGTGAACGCCGGGCGAAGAGGACACCCGGGATGCACCCGAGCAGGATGAGGGCACCATCTGAAGATAATAGTTCGACCGGAAGCAAACCCGCGGATATGGAAGAACTGGACGATATAGTGAACGACAAACCGAGGCTGATGATCTGGAAGACGAGGACGTTCGGACAGATGAAGGTTGAATATGGTAGCTACGGTACGGACGAAGTAAGATTAACACCACCCGGTCTTAGCCGGGAGCCAGAGAAGACCAAAATTGTCATGCACTCAGGACCTATCATCTATGTGGCAAATGCAGAATATCAAAAGGCTCTGGCGTTTGGAACAAATAGCTATAGATCGCACGCTCATTATTGGTTCATGTATTAATAAATTAATTATAAAATGAATACTTAAGAAAGGAGAAGGACCCCAGTTGGCTATTATCTCTGTGACGTGTTCGCTTCCGCGGTTACGTCCAGATATCTTAGCTATCAGATAGCTAGTGGTAGGCCAAACGTTGAAGACTATAAAAAATTGCTTGAGGTAGGATATCTTTCGGAAAGGGTTGTTTCTCTCTAAGGGGCTGCCCAGCATGTGATGTAAATCTGCCCATGCAGCTTCCGGTTCTATGGAGGACATAACACAATCAGATCTCTGACCCAGCCTTTATAAAAACAAAAAAAATGGGCAAAAATCGGATTGTGTAAATCCCACATCAAAAGTAACAAGTTTACTATTAGTGAGTAATTTGAAAATCAATTTCCGAAATATCTTCAAAATATATCAGGTAAATAGTTATTTTGTTTTAAATTACATTGAATTTATACTAGAAGATTATATTTTTGTGGAAATGTGCAGTGTGCTGCTTTCTGTTTTAAATTTACTATTTCATAGTAACAAAAACAACAAACATTTTAGAGCATTCATTAAAACTGGAGTAATGTTTAAAAAACATATTTTTTATCACACTCATGTTATTCACTAAATTACTTCATTTATATTTTACACCCCCAAAACAAAGTTTTAGCACACCACTTAATATTTTATCAGTCTTTGGACATTCGGAATCGGCCTGCAGTTTCCTATCTTTTCAGTCTCGTATGAGGATTCCAAGTCTTTTGTCCAAATTTATTCCAAGATAGCGGATCTATATTAGAGGATATATATTGCTGAAGGTTTCTAAAAATGGATGATTATCATTATAACTACCACCGGCAACTAAAATATAGATGAGTAAATAAGTCGGATAAATTACTTTTAGAAATAGCTTGTGTATGCTTTCTCCAAGTTAATAAAGGGTCATATGAATACAGATAAAATATTTTTAAAAAAAATTACAAATAAAGAAAAAAATATATAAGCATCTATTTCTGTAAAATAAAACAAATCGCTTTTATAAATAAATTTATAAAATAAAAGAATGTCAAACAAAAAAAGATCTAAAAGAAAGAAAAATGAAAAAAAAAATAATAACAAATAATAATAAAACTAGTTTTTGAATAGCACTCATAAAAACTATGTAATGTAATTATGATGTTATGGAAGATGATCCGGGTGGTTATTCACTGTCAAATTCAATTACACGTGATAAACCCAGGCATCAACAGGACATTATCATTTATTATTGTAGCAGATTATCCTATTATAATCGACTGCCAGATTTTTCCCCAACTACCAAGGGTACCCATGTCTTTATCAGGCTGGCTGGTCCCGCAGGGTTCACTAATGGCTACAGTAATAAAATAAATAAAAATCTGTGAGAGCAGGATTCCAAGTTAGTAGCATAGTGCCTTACCACTGAGCCATCGCTCCAATTCATCCATCTTCCTTTATTCCTCCATATTATTACAGAGGGTCAATCATCGATCTTCCTTTAAATGTTTTTGTTTTAAAAATTTTTATTTTTGATTTACTCGTTATTTTTATAGCTTTATTTTTGAAATTTTTAATAATAATCAGTTTAATTTAATGTGGGTGATTTAAGAAAAAGTTTAGTATATCACTGACCTTTTCTTTTTTTTTTTTGTCCATTCTGTAGTCAGATTTCCATTTTCGCCACTTATTTTCATGCCCAAATATCCAATTTGGTTATTGTTTTCTGCTTCGTTAGTTAATTAATTTTATTACCCCATATAGCCTAGGGGATATTGCTACAGTTTGTGTAATCTTCCGATAAGAACCCTCCGCCCATATATATTCCTAATCCCAATTGTTCCTCATGCCCTCTCAAAATATTACCGTCACCAAAGAGGGTTCTCCACTAGTCACTAGAAGTCATATAATCTTTTTTAATGTATTTATATGTATTATATTGCCGTGTACGGGTCTTCGGGGTTTCTAAGCCCGATTAGAGGTTCCCCATACAGGTATTATATTGAAATGTATTCATATATTAATGTAATATATGTATCTGTATTTATATATTTATATTATGTATTTATATTATATATTTATATTATGCATCTCTATCAGTTCCTGATGGGAACCGACTGAAA
>NW_027107831.1:16256-22652 GCF_000696795.3 Halyomorpha halys | reverse complement strand
ATGTCTATAGCATCACAGAGATAATAAACTAATATCTTTCTAGTAAGCGTGCAGTTTAATTCTGTTCCCTCTTTCTCTTTTTCTTCAACCTTTTCAGTCCAAGTGCTCGTAAGTCGGAAGGAACCGGTGTTGGCATTTCCAGACTTTAAACGTACATTTATCATCACTACGGACGCAAGTGAGTACGCGTTGGGGGCGGTACTGTCGCAGGATTGCGAGGGTGGAGAGCGACCGGTGGCGTACGCTAGCAGGCGGTTAACAGATGCTGAGACAAGGTACAGCGCACTTGAGCGAGAACTGTTAGGTATTGGGTGGGCGGTAGAACATTTTCGCCCCTATGTTTTCGGGAGGAAATTCCGGGTACATACAGATCAAAGACCGCTTCAATGGGTTGGGAAGCTTAAAGAGTCCTCAGTTAGGGTCACCAGATGGAAGGAACTGCTCAACCAGTACAACATCGTAATCTAGTACAAACCAGGAAAAGAAAATGTAGTCGCTGACTGGTTATCCCGCGCGATCACCGTAAATGCAATAGACGAGGAACAACCACAGACGTCAGGAGAGGTGAGACAGTTTTTGCGATAATGGACGCCAGGGGAAGAAGAAACGCAAAGCACGACGGGTAACGACCCTGAGTCATCATCCGAGAACGAAAGCTCCACTAAGGGAAGACCAACGGAGATGGAAGAGCTAGAGGAGGTGGTGAATGATAAATCACACCAAATAATTTGGAAGACAAGAACTTCCGGATCAATGAAGATGGACTTCGCTAAATATGGGAAGACCTCGATCACCACTATTTGGTCGGCACCGGGTGTTAGGAATGATGAGATATGCCGAGCGCTGAAAGATGCATCCAAACCGGGGCGTACATACCATCTATAAGTCGGGAATGGAGTGATTTGGGAGACGATAAAACGCCTCTGGAGATTGGAGAAAATCGGAATAGATCGAAACTTCGTTCGTTGCCTAATAATGGTGGAAACCGTTCAGGACAGAGATCAACAGAGGGAGGTCACCTTGGCATACCACCAGGGGAAGACCAATTTTGTCACTTGCGGGTGTACCAGATAGATAAGGGCCTGGAACCAGACGAGGCTATGATAAGAGCTATAGCAGCCTATAACCACTCCGTGCATTCGGTAACGGGATTCGCTCCATTCGAAATTCTGTTCGGACTTAGAGGGCTTAACGCGATTATAGAAACACGGTGATCGACGGAGAGGAGATCGTCGTTAACGGGATGGCACTGAGAAAAACGTGGGACAAGGGGAGAGATAGAATCGAAAAGGAGAAAGCCAAGCGTGTGGCGCGACATAACGAGGGTGTACGTGACATTGTGGGGAAAATTGGTATAGGGACAGTGGTTTACCGTAGAGTGAGCTCTAACAGGGGTAAGGAGCCGTAAAGGTATGTGGGGCCATTCAGGGTGATTACAATTAGAGAGCGTAATATAGTAACAATAGAGAGTATTAAAGAACCAAAAAAACGAAGGACGGTCCACATAGAACAACTCAAGTTCCCCATAATGAATAATCAATAGGATCTGGAGTTTTCTCATCTATGTAAAAGTTTTTTTTTTGCATACAAAAGTTTTATCGTTAGTGTTTCTAAGTTTTATTAGTTTTAGATAGTTCAAGTGTTAATTTTAGTTGATGAAAAGTGTATTTATTTATTTTTCGTTTTTTGTGTATAGGTTAGTTTTAGTTTGTCTTTAGTTTTTTTTTGTTTTGTTGTGGTTATCTTTGTGGAGTTTATGAGGCATGGTCATAAACTGGTAGGGGGGATTTATGGTTGGACAAGGCCTGTATACAACACTAATCCTAACTTCTAATGTAAATAAACCTCAATAATGTCTATAGCATCACAGAGATAATAAACTAGTATCTTTCTAGTAAGCGTGCAGTTTAATTCTGTTCCCTCTTTCTCTTTTTCTTCAACCTTTTCAGTCCAAGTGCTCGTAAGTTGTACATGTGTATATACACATTAGGAATAGAGAATATCTACTGCTGCTAAGAGGGGAAGAGGATTTAGGAGAAAAAGGCTGATGAAGGAGGGGTTCCGTCTCTTAGCAACACACCTCCAAAATGGGGAGAGCCCCCACCTCCTCACCTCTCCCTCCTTCATCAATATGCAAAAAATAAAACTGAGAAAAAAAAACAAGGCTCTAATTGAAGAACATCTATTCTGAAGCAAATAGCAATTTTAATTTTTTTTAAATTGTGTGTGGCCAATGGGGAGCGGAAATAACCTTAAAATGTTTTCACTCCTCCAACATTTTCCTTCAAGGTTTTTAGATGCAATTTTATATTTTCGATACTCTATAACATTATAGCATTTGTTGGTTCTTATGCGTAAATTATTCAGTATTGCCAATAGAATTACTTTTAAGTTTTTTTTTTTTAATTTAGAATAAAATATCTCAGAAAATCTCACAACACATATTTTCTACACATTTTGGCAATAAAATTATTATATTGATTGAATGGTTGAACGGAACCGGATGGAATTATTGTATGATTAAAAACTAAAAAAGTGACTGGTCAAAGACAGATAATCAAATTCAGGAACAAATGCGAACATTTTTTCATTCTCAAAAAAGTAAAAATGAAAAATCCCGAGCCATTATGAAAATATTATTATGACGAGATATGTTCCATGAGTAAAGCATTTTTTACTGTAATGTGTTGTGTTTTTAATATCGATCCTAATCTTTTTGCAGAGATTCTTAACAAGATACTAATAATAGTAGCTGATGACCATTGGCAAGATAAGGATGAATAATGTTACTGCTATCGAGCTGAGGAATTAGGTCAACCTGTTCCTATCGCTATATAATTATCCTATTCATTTAACCCCACTTTTTAAACTTAGCTTGTTCAAAAATGACCTTGACTTTGGGAGTGAAATAGATATAAAATTTTTCAATAACGTTATCATAATCTTTTCCTTCTTGGCTAAAATATCGCCTGCTCTGTCACCCATAATATACATTTAAGTGTTTAGTAGTTCCTCTCCTCAACATTTCTGTATCCATCAGACAATTGAAAATTTAGTAAATATTCGTTACTCTCCCGGACTACCGAATGTAAAAGGCCAAAACATTATTATCTGCAATTTTTTCTATATTTATATAAAGCGACGATGGAGTTGGTTCAAGATCGTTTTCAGTTGGTTCAAGATCGTTTTCAGTTGGTTCAAGTTTCAATGCAGAATCTACGTGAAGTGAGCCTCCGCTTTCGTCATTAATAAAGGTTTATTAATATGTATTAATAGGTTGATTCATTGCCACAGTAATGTGAATACAATATTCTCAATACAGGCTGTAATATTAACAAAGTTAATTGTGGAATTATTAGCATAACATATATTACAACTACTATCCTAAGGCCGCCCGTAGCTCAGTGGTTGGCACAGTCTTACCATTTTGAGATCTATCAGTGGTGACGGCTTGAATCCGGACACCACAAAGTCGTATTTTTTCATTGAGTGGTCCCACAAAATGAAACACTTCGACCCCCACCCATGGTGAATATGAAATGAAATGAAATAGCCTTTTATTATCTCTAATGAAGATAGGAAAATATAAATGTATCTATCCTCCAAAGAGGATCTCAAATGTTTGGTGAAAACCCCGTAACTGTGTGCACCTAATGGTTATATACCACTATCACCTGAGGAATGGCTACATCCGGTTCTAATCCCTTATCTATCTGATATAAGCAAAGATGGTCACTTAACATACCATGAGGGTTTGGAAGGTTATGAGTTTCTTCGGGCCCTGAAACATCCTTCAACACTCTACAAATCTGGTCGTCCCTCACACCCTGTGACCAAATCGTCGTGATTTTTCTCCTCCCATACTTGCAAAAACTCAACTTTAAACACTCCAGTAGTCATCGACTTCCATACAATCTGTCGCCTATTGTCGTTTACTATGGCCTCTAGTTCCTCCATATCTATTGGTCTGCCTTCCTCTGAGCTCTCGTTAGACGAAGATTCCTCCATATCGTCTTCCTCCGCCATATTCTGTTTTTCTTCCTCTTCCAGTAGTCCACTCCCGAAAGAATTGTCAAGACGGTTATCCAACCTCTTCTTCCACTGCGTTTACTGTAATTGCTCGAGACATCCAATCGGCTACCACATTTTCTTTTCCTGGTTTGTATATGATTTCCATATTAAACTGTGCGAGGAGCTCCTTCCAACACGTAATCCTAGCCGAAGATTCCTTCAACTTTCCCACCCATTGAAGAGGGTTGTGGTCATTGTGTGCTCTAAACCTTCTGCCAAACACATAAGGTCTAAAGTGGTCAACAGCACATACTATTCCCAAGAGGTCTCGTTCAAGCGCACTGCATTTGGCATCTGTTTCTGTTAGGCACCTACTAGCGTATGCCACTGGGAGATCTCCCTATTCACCCTCCTTATAGTGATATTGAATTGCCGAGTTATCGTGAGGAACGCAAGCACCGGCCCCTGTTGCAGCTTCACAATGCACCGCCTTTATCTTCGACCATTGGTGTGATGATCACCTTTCTGCCTTTCTTGAGAAGATTGTTGAATGGGACGAGGTACTCGGTCATTTCTGGTACAAATCTCATTTAATAATTTAAAGTTCCAAACAACACTCGAACTCCCTTCACCGTATAGCTGCGACTTTATCTGCGTCGAATTTAACTCCTTCCCAAAAATTATATGACCTAAAAAATTTATTTTTTTCTGCCCCAGCAATGATATCTCTCCCGATAATTTCAGTCCAAAATGTCTGATTCTCTGGAATACGCAGTGTTAATGCTGCACGTGTTCTTACTGAACACTAGGGGTTCGTCCGTATAAATCTGGCATACAGACTCGTCAATTCCTCTTAAAAACTCGTCCATAAGGTGCTGGAAGGTTATAGGAGCATTTTTGAGACCAAAGGGCATCCTTGTAAATTCGCAATGGCCCCTCTCATTGTGAATGCTGTCTTATGTTGATCCTTTGGGTGCATTTTAATTTTATGATATCCAGCCTTCAAGTCTAAAATCGTGGCTCAGCTTGGCCAGTCCAAAATGTCTTCAAATCTTGGGATCAGATACTTCTCGTCTACGGTATTCTAGTTCAGCTTCTTGTAATCTATTACCACCCTGTACTGGTTTATATCGGAACCTGCCGTACTTCAGGTAATTCAACCAATTTCCGATTGTATTTTTAAATTGTATTAAATTAGTTGGAACAAAGGGGGTTGAAAATTGTGAGACCTTTCTGTCCAAAACATTCATATATTTTCTTTATATTCAAGTATTAATTCCTTGGAGGGGCAGATTGTGTTAGTCTAATGAGAATTATTATAATCTACGAACAAAATTTAGAGTGGTCTCATAGATAACGGAATTTGGCTTATATGGTGACAGGGTAACTAAACACAAGGAGGTCATCCATGTAAATCTGACAAACGGATTCGTCAATTCCTCTCATAAACTCGTCCATCAGACGCTAAAGGTTATGGGGGCATTTTTGAGGCCAAACGGCATCCTTGTAAACTCATAGTGACCCCTTTCAAAAGTGAATGCCGTCTTATGTTGATCATTAGTGTGCATTTTAATTTGATGATACCCAGCCTTCAAGTCCAGTGTGCTGAATACCGTCGCCCCGCCCAGCCTGTCTAAAACGTCTTCAAATCTGGGGATTGGGTACTTTTCGTCAAAGGTATTCTAGTTCAGCTTCCTGTAATCTATCACCACTCTGTACTTTTCAGTAGTTTCACCTGGCGCACTCCTTTTTTTAACCGCCCATAATGGACTATTGTATGGGGATGTACTATCAATAATGATTCCCTGTCGTTTTAAAGTTTCGAGTTCCTCCCGGATGTGGTGACGTAGTGCCTGTGGGTATCTCCTTTCCTTTACATATGTTACCCTCTCCTGCTTCACTGGGATCTCATGGACAGTCTTCCCGGTCGCTCTGAGGATATCCCCTTCTGTAAAAAAAATATCCTGGTATTCCCTCTTGAGGAGTCTCCAGTTTTCAGCTTGATTGATTGCTCCAATTCGTGCACCCTCATTCCTCTGTTGTTGATGACATTTGTAGGTTTTACCACCTATCCTAATCTTCCATTTTCCCTTGCTATTTTTAATCCAAGAACCCACCTTCTCTAACAGGTCACATCCCACAATTACTTTATATTCTCTCGGCATGGTCTGTCTTTATAATATGGGCTTTCAAGATACCCTTACTAAATCCCCAATGGTTCAAACCTATTTCCGTCTCCCCCTCTACCTCACAAAGGCCACCTAAGGTGATTAACCTACACTGACATACTTGAATCCGGTGTGCTCTCTCTCCACTACACAACTTCTCCACAGCCTCTTGGCTCATGATATTACTGGAACTACCAGTGTCTACCAGACACCTCAC
>NW_027107831.1:14818-15723 GCF_000696795.3 Halyomorpha halys | reverse complement strand
TGGCTCCTTCTATTTTCCGTGTTACTATTTCTCTCTCTTTTACCATCTCTTTGGCCTCTTCTTCTCCAAGGCCTCTTCTTCTCTTTCGACCCTGTAATTGGATCGTCTGAATTTGTCTTGAATTCTGTTATAGCGTGCCAGGAGTTCTGCGGCATACTGACCATTAGACTGTTTCGGTTTCTTCGTTTCTCTGAACATCATGAATATATCCTCCTCTGGGGTCCACCGTCCTCCTCCGAATGCCTTCTTTAATCTTTCTTTCTTTCTTTGATGATCTTCCAAGAGGTCTCTTCATTTGCCTTAACGATACTTCTTTTTACACGGCAGACTACCGCTGCTTTCAGTGCTTTTGGATCCTTGCTGTCCAATAGATACTCCGACATTTTCGCTTCTATTCGCTCCATCAGGCGGTCGGAATGATTTAATTCCCCGGTCTCTCCGGTGAATTTTTCTAGGTCCGATACCGCCTTTCTCAGGTCCTGGGCAGTTGCTGTTCGGACCTTGATCCATTCTAGCGTCGTGGCATGAAATTGCGCAAAAGAGATTTCCGGTAATGGTTGAATCACCTGTGGAGGTGGGTTGGCAGCTGCTAAAGCTTGGTTGACTGCAGCTTGAGTTTGGTTGACTTTTGGTTCATATTCTCTAGGTTCAGCACTGCTTTTCTCACTAATCCGTTACTGGTCATAATTCAAAGAGAACAATGAAAAACAATTTTTTTCTTTTAGACTGAAAATTAATCCGGTATCTAAAGTTCCCGGGTTTCGGCACCAGTTAAGTATCGGAGAAAGCCAAATGCAAAAAAGAGAAGAAGTAATAAGATGTCACACGTGTGAACTGCTGTAACATACTAACTTTATTGGGTTCAGTACATCTCTTTATATACATGCGATCAGCTGATCTCCTCA
>NW_027107831.1:9989-14558 GCF_000696795.3 Halyomorpha halys | reverse complement strand
TATATATATCACTATACATACACATATTAATCGAAAAATACTAACTTCCATCAATCGTCTTTACATTTTTCTGCATTCTTCCCAGGCCTTCTCTTTCGGGAGTAATAGTCATTATTTCCGGGGTGACTAGCTCTATTGGGAGATGAGTTTATTCCATCTCACCTTTCAGACAACCCTGTCTCTAGGAACTCTCCATCAAAGAGGTCCTGCCATCTTCTTCAACACATCACTCCATCTTTTTTTTTCGACGGCCTCTTCTTCTTTGAAGGTCATATGGAGTCCATTCTGTTGCAATTTTTGACCATCTGTCATCTTCGCACTCATCTGTCATCTCTGCTCATTTCTATTTTCGCAATCTTGTCACCTTCAGTGTGTCAGTGACAGGACTCAAGATGTTTTGTTTTTTTCTAGATTCAAGAATTTCTTATTCGATCTCTTTTCCTCACATTCACAATACTTCTTCCAATATTATTTTGCCACTCCTCTCCTGAGCTATAGTCAGGGAACACGCTTGGCATCCATAAATGACCACTGGGCTAATGCTACTGTCGAAGACCTGCCTTTTTTAGGTCAATACTTATTTTTCCCTTCATGATGTGCCTGGGGGACCAAAACGTTTTGTAGCCGAGTGCCAATCTCTTCTTGATCTCCTTTGCACCTCTATCCTTGAATGATATTAACTGGCCCAGATAAATATACTCCTTAACACATGCCAAATTATGGTTGTTAGTTTTACACTCCTCTTCAACGCTATTTGTCATAAGTTTCGTCTTCTGGTAGTTTGAATAAAGACTAACGTCTTGACGCAATGCCAGAAGCTGCTTTATCATTTCCTTCAGTTGTTGCATGCCCCTTGAAAGAGCATAACATTGCTCAGCTATTTTCCATTTATTTTAATGCCTACATCTTGCCATCCAAGACGGAAGACCCTGTGGCACACGCCAAAGCTCTGTCCTTTCTTTTCAGTCATAATATATGCTCCCATCTTCTTATCGTCTGTGATCATCCTAATATATTTGTCCTCTATCCCTATTGATATGAGTGCCTTAAATATTTCTGAATGTATAATGACGTCAAAAGCCTTCCTAAAGCTAAGGAAACAAAGATATAAAGAGAAGTTATGTTCATTCGCTTTCTCGATAATTTGATTTACAGTGTGAATGTGGCCCGCTGTCGAAAATCCCTTCCTAAAACTGGTTGGTCTTCGTCATCACATTCGACTATCCTTTTTGTTAACCGTTGTTTGAGAACACTGGTGAAAACTTAGGCCATTGTTGAACAGAGGGAGATAGGCCGATAATTCTCTATATCATGCTTGTTACTTTTTTTATACAGCAGAATTATTTTTGTGGCTTTCCTTTGTTTAGGTTTTGCTTCTTGCTTCAGAATTGAATTAAACATTCTGTTGGTTGTTTAATTAGAATATTCCCTCCTGCTTTTAAAATTTCGTTACTGATGTTATCCAGCCCCGGGAGTCTTCTGAGATTTAAGTTTTTTCAAAATAAAAGCAACTTCATCTTCCATTATTGGTGGAACTTCCTCTGTTACTTTTATAGAATTTTTTGAAATATTTCGTGGCTACCCATATTTTCACTATTGGTTACAACCTACCTTCTATTGTTTTCCAAAGCATCCATCCATTGTTTGCCTTCGGACTGTTCTTTGTGAATCCTTTTTGTAGACCTGCTCTCTGCTAAAATGTTTTCTATAATATTTATGTTGTATTTTTCGAGATCTTCTTTTATACTTTTCCTAATTTGATTATTTAGGCCCGTGAGATCTTTTCTTTTGCTTTCAGAAGTATTACTTCTTTCTTTTATCCATTTATGAATTATAAAAAGTTCTTTGGTATCCTCGGATATTTTACTTATTTTATTTCTAACGAAGCTGGGAACCTGTGTAATTGTATCATGAATAGCTTTAGAGATTAGGATATGTTATTTCTCTACAGTAGAGGGAGTATTTTCTTCTCTACATGCACTACTCTTCTCAATATATTTTGAGAAATCGTTACAGATTTTTTCTATTTGGGTTTTTTCTTGAAGAATAACAGTTTTCTTTTCACTTTAAATAATGGTCTCTTTTCCTTGTATTTTCAACATATAATTCCGCTCTTAGCAGCCTGTTAGAAACTAAAAACCCCAAATCTTCATAGAATTTTTCTTTTGCTTCTGTTGAGTCTTCCACTGTAGGGGCAAGTAATTGTGCAATAGCTAGGTGTTTATTAGTAGTTATTTTAGTGTAATCTTAACACAGCTATTAAGAGTAGCTTATTTCTTTAAATTCTATTATTCTGTTTTTAAATTTTTCTGAAACTAAAAATCCAATGCCATAAATTCCATTTTGAGATGCAGTATGCATGAAAATACTTCCTGAGCTCTGTTCTAAAACTAAACAGTATTTTCTCCTAACCTCCGCCAGACCAATAACACCGCATTTGTAATTTCATTTGTAATGTCAAGAATTTGTAAATTCACTAAATTTCGATTTTATATCTCTTATTTCCTCTTCTTGGTTTTTCATATTTTCGTCTAGTTTCATTTCTAGACCTGATATTTTTTCTATTAATATATTGAATTTTTCTTCTATGGTAGACATGATGGTATAGAAGATATATTTGATATAATACAGTTATTGATATATTTTTACGTAATATATACGTAGTTATCGACGAGTTATAGACAAGCCGAATGACGTTACAATTTATACGGTTACAAATGTCGAACACGCACGGAATATTTACGTAGTTATACCGCAATATAATAAAATAGTCAAGAATAAATGTATCTTAGCTGTCGTAGCTTGCAGTAGGGACCAGTTCTCGAAATCACACTAGAGACAGCCGATAACTAACACATAACAATGACTCTATTTTTTGCGAAAGATCAAACGAATGCCGCGATCTTCACCCCTTCACGTCTCACCTAGAACTTAGAAGAGAATTTAATGGGAATATAAATAAATTTATACTGTATGGAAAATTCCAATGCCATTGAAATATATATAAAACAAAGTACACTCCTACTGCTTTCTCATAGATGTATTAAGCATGAATTGAAGATGTTATTGGTAACTAGAAGTAGTGCTAGACGTAAATCCTTCCTTCAATATTGGACAAATGAGGCGTGTGTGAACCAGCTCCTAGAGATGTTTTCTTTCCTCCATATTTCAGAACAATTTGGATCACTACAGTTACTAGATGATCTTGGCCTTCCTTGAGGCCGCCCATTTCTGGAGCTTTTGTCCTTTTAATTTGTCACTGCCATCTGCACAACAAGTGGATGGAGTCCGCCTATTTTATCCTCTTCTAGGTATATCTATATCCCCAATATGAACAGATCCAGTTGGTAATTGTGTTTCTTCCTTTGAATCCGGATCGTTCCTTCCTAATGTCAGCGTTGAACTCGCAAGTATTTCCGGCTTGTCAGTTTCCTTCAAGATCTGAGAGTTTCTGTATAGGAAATTTCTTTTTGCTGATCGTATTATTTTATTATGAGATTAAATTTAGAGTTGTTGGCATTGTAGTATACGAGAAAAAGAGAGTTCGGCAACATACGGTTAAAGCATCGCATTGAAATCAAATCGCCTTTTTCGATTTCGTTTAAACTGTTGAACTTTATCTGATCTTTGAAGAAATTGTGTTGACGGTTAATTAAAAGGTTGTAAAAAAAAGCCTATAGTAGCCGTTTATAGCCCTCAGTCGGAAAAATATCTTTTAAGGATAAATCTATTCAATTAAAATTAAATTGAATGCTATTTCGGGCGACTTCCACTCATAATTGAACCACTTTGGACTGCCAAACCTCCATATATTTATTCAAGTTGGTCAAGGCTTTAAAATAAGCCTCCACTCAAAAACGTATTATTTTTCTTCATTCTTGTGAGCAATTCACTATTAATAAATTTTGATAGGCAATGAGAGACTGAGAATAATATTGTAAATAGAAACCGTAAAAGAAATGGCACCTAGAAAAGTGGAAGGTTTTTGGAACTCTTTCGTTTAGAAGAAGGAGGGAGCGGATTTGACAATGATATAACAATTGAGTTATTGCTTAGTTAAAAAAATTCAACATTTGCGAAATAACAATTGAATCAAAGTCTAGTATTTTGTTTAAGAAGCTTTTATTAAAATGAGCTTTGATATGCATTCAACATCAGTAGCCTTTTTAATTTATTTAAAATATTTCTTATAAGATTAGTCTTTTGACAAAAATTAATGCCTTTATTGAAAAGAATAGTCTTGGTTAGAAAATTATATTTTATGTGAATTTGGGGAGTGCAGAATCAAAATATAATATAGATTTTTGGACCTTAGATGCCTTTCTCAGCAATGGAATCCCTTGACAAAGACAAATTTCAACATCTCTTCAAAAGCAGAACAGTTTATAAAGTAATCGATTTTTTACAGATTTTTGACGATTTTTTGCACACAGTTTGACGGTATCAAACATTTCTGGTTTCTTCAATTATTACTTATTATTATTGGCGCGACGTACCGTGGTGGTTCAAGGCCTCGCCAAAGAGAGAGAGAGAGAGAGAGAGAGAGAGAGAGAGAGAGAGAGAGAGAGA
>NW_027107831.1:5667-9939 GCF_000696795.3 Halyomorpha halys | reverse complement strand
GCGAAAGTCAAATGTCAAAAAAAAAGAAGAAGGAATAAGATGTAACACGTTTGAACTGCTGTAACATACTGGCTTTATTGTATTCGGTACATCTCTTATATACGTTCGATCAGCTGATCCCCTCAGTCAGCTGACATCGAAATAACAGCTGACTCATACCGTAACTTATATATATACTGTCTCAAGGGACTTGCTCCATGACAATGCCAATGGGGACTTGATCCCAGCATTGCCTTACTCTGAGACAGTATTACTGAAGGGACTTGCTCCCTGGCAATGCCTAATTGGGAATTGCTCCCAGGCATTGCCTTAACATGAGAATGTATTAGAAATAAACAATAAATTTAATTTGGGCTTTAGTTATAAAAACCTAATTAGTGATAAGAAAGTAATATATATTGAGGAAAACAAAAATAACGCAGCTGGTAGAGAAATTGGTAAGCCAAAAAAAAAAAAATTGTGTTAGTGAGTTTGATCCAATTTTGACTGTGGGTGCCATCGCTGAGATGAGACGCTGATGCTGTGAGTCACCGTTTGTTATTAATGAAAGATTTAAGATGCTCCCTTACTTGAAATGAGTGGTAGGACCACGATATGGGTAGATGTCACCTGTTGGATCTGCTGAGATGGGCTGGCCTCCATTGCTGGGTGCCGCCATTGCCACACTCGTCCTGTTCACCTGGCCATCCTTCTAGCGCTTGTAACAGAGTGGGGTCGGTTCTTGTTGGCATCTGCAGGTTTTAACTTTGAGGGATTATCCCTACCAGGGCTGGCTGTCCCTGCCTTCCTAGATGGCGCCATATTTAAAATCAACCAAAATTCAAATCCAATTAAACCTAGAATCTCTTAGGTTCAGTCTCTGGCCTGAACAACTTATATATATAGAGTGATTTCCTTCTTTTTATAAATAGTTATTTTTTTATGTATAGATGATTTTAGTTCTGTTTTTATTTTTATGTATCAACGTTCAATATTGTTCGTTTGTTTTGTTTAACCAGAAAGCAAGCTAACCAATTTTCATCCGTCCAATATGGAGATGTATCCGTAAAATATAGAAGATGACGGCGGGCGTCCTTCCGAAGTCCGTTAAATTGCTGTTATGTTAAGAAGATAAATTAAAATTTTAACAACTTTTGTTATTTTGTATCATAATTGTATTTAAAATAAATATAAGAAAAACTAGAACTTGATAATAAATAGTAAAGAAAAATATACATAAAGAAAATCATAAGCAAAAATTTAAAACCGTTCTGCTACAATCGATGTAGAGATCGATCAACAAGAAAGGAGGTCGTGTGTGCATTTGTTTAGACGCTGAGGGGATGACTTCCCTTGGATCCAGGTGGTGCGGACCACCCTTTGCCTACTATCAGTGGTAGATATATTTTTTTTATTTATTTATTTAATGTAATTTACAACTGTACAAATAATAAATACAATAAGTAAATAGGAATGGAATATGGTCCGGGTGCGGTAAAAAAAAAACTCAAATAGTAGAATTATACTATTTTATTGAGCCAACGTTTCGCCCCACGTTGCAGGGCTTCGTCAGGGCTAAAAAAGATACAAACACATAGTTACAAAAGGAAAAAAAAAGAAGAGGGAAAAAAAAAAACATAAGTATAAAATAACAGGGGTATAAAATGTAAAAAAGTAAGATATAATAAGAAAAATTAAAGGTTGTAAATAGTAAATGAAAAGGGTAATAGTAACAGATAGATAAGAGAAGAAATATTAAAGAAAATACAAATAATGAGATGTAAAAAGAAAAAAAACACAAATCAAATGATGAGACGGAATGCATACCTGTTTTGACGGCAGTCAAAAATAAAGTGACCGTTGGTATTGGGAGCGTTGGTACTAACGCTAACGCTGGGGACCGTTGGTATTAACGGTCATTTTATTTATCAATAAAATAGTATAATTCTACTATTTGAGTTTTTTTTTACCGCACCCATATACCATTCATCTATTCACACGGTCAATCAACAATCTTCCAATAAGTAAATATGTTTTATGTTTCATTTACACTTGAAAATCTTGGGAAGGAACCACCCATTGGTGGTACTTCAAGCATTAATTTAAATTAGAAGGTCCCGTGGCCATCTTCTTTTCAGACGCCTCGGAGGATTATCAGGGATAGTTAAGGATGAAAGATTAAGAATTAATGGGTTAGGATGGGTAAGGAATTTGGAATGAAAAGACTCATATCTGTTTTGGACTAAATCTGCAACGAATGGGATGTTAAGGTCTTTATGGATGAGTTTATTTGTAACGTAATAAGGAGCGTCCAGGATTTTACGTAGGATTTTGGATTGTAAGGATTGGATGCGGGAAGAATTTGATGGTTTGGTGGAGCCCCAGAGCTCAATTCCATATGTCCAAATTGGCCTGATTATCGTACTATATACTAATTTTTGTAGGAAATGGGAAGCTTAGAGCGTGTGTCAAGTAAGTGTTGTAGCAATCGGAATCTACGAGCAGTTTCTTGTCGTTTTAGTCTTTTGTGTGGATTCCAAGTAGGTCTCTTGTCAAGATGGAGTCCTAAGTATCAAATCTGTTCAACAGACATTAGTGAAGTATTTAGAAAGGATACTGTAGGATAGGAGGGTAAAGGTTTGCGATGGAGAGTAAAGGTGATCTGATGGGACTTGTCAGGATTTATTTTGATTCTCCAATTTTGACACCATTCATCAATAGATGTCATATGTGTCTGTAGTGTTTGTGATGCATTAGTTGGGTCGTTGCTTACAGACAGTATACATGTTTCATCAGCGTATGTTGTTAGGACTGTGTTAGGGTGGGTTGGGATGTCAGCTGTATGAACCGTATAAAGGATGGGACTTAAGATACTACCTTGAGGAACACTGGCGGACTGAGAAAAGAGAGATGAGTAGGCTAGGTTATGATTTACTTTAAAGGTTCTATCAGAGAGGTAGGAGCGGATTGGTAGATATTTTAAAAGAAGAAATCAAGAATCATTAGTCCTCCAAGATAGTTTAATTGAAGGGAAAAGGGACTCTTTGTTTGGATATGGCCGGTGGATTGGACGTGTACTGAAAATTAGTAGAAGACCAACCCTTTGTTTACTGTCAGAAGTAGTATCATTAAATTAAAGCTAGTTTAATGGACAATAAAGTAGTTTAAGATGTTTATCTTTTTATGAGCAATAGTTTTCAAGATATTTGCAAAAATAAATTGATTTATTGATAGATTGATAAAGCTCTCATGCTAATGCAAGCGTCCATTTTTTTTTCCTATATAGAATATAGAAACACCAAATAATGTTGATCTATAACAGAGACATGAGATCCACATAGTGGCTTGATCACAAAAAAATCAATTTTCAAATATTTAATAGTCAAATGGAAATTGTTGATACCCAAGAAATAAAAGTTTTCTACAAAATTGAAAGCTACTGAAGTGCTAAGTACGAAACAATTAAAATAAAAATTTGATTGAGTCTGTATTAAAGTAAATTTTAACCATAAATCGATTTTACTTGATGCATCGTAATGAGTATATTGATTAATTTTCTAATATAAAAACAGTTGAATAAGCCTGTAAAAACAAGCATACCATTATTTTTCGTGTTGAGAGTTGCAGTAAAACTAGACTTTATGTAAACAAATGGTTTATAGTCCTCCATTCCATTCACAAAATGTTGTTTTAACTTTCTACATTTAACTTCTCAAAGTCTCCTTCTTTTTTCCGAATCGTTTATTACCTTGACAAATAGTGAAAAAATCATTGCGATCCACCGCGAACTGTTATTGCGTAGTGAGCCACTCATGAGTGTTAATTTGCTATATTATTGTGTATGTGTGTGTGTGTGTGTTTTGGAAATCTAACTGTGTAAAATATTTCACAAATTTTTATAAAAAGAAATATTTGATCAGCAAAAGAAAAATTTCACATTTAGATACTATATATCAATACAATTTTAAATTCTTTCTAACTCCAAAACCTTAAATTTCTGCGTATCACATGAGCACCTTTCTTTGAGAATTCATGAATGCAGACTAAATTTTATATTTAAATAGACGATGGCGGTGGTGGTGGTGGTGGTGGTAGTGGTAATGGTAGTAGTAGTGGTAGTGGTAGTGGTAGTGGTACTAGTAGTGGTAGTAGCAGTAGTGGTAGTAGCAGTAGTAGTAGTAGTTGTAGTAGTAGTAGTTGTAGTAGTAGTAGTAGTAGTAGTAGTAGTAGTAGTAGTAGTAGTAGTAGTAGTAGTAGTAGTAGTAGTAGTAGTAGTAGTAGTAGTAGTAGTAG
>NW_027107831.1:0-5357 GCF_000696795.3 Halyomorpha halys | reverse complement strand
AGCAGCAGCAGCAGCAGCAGCAGCAGCAGCAGCAGCAGCACATAGCATTCCATTGGAGGAGCAAACTTCTTTTGTCGAGTATATTGCCGAATATACATTCACAGATTCACAGAACATCCTTTCAGTTCCGTCCAAATAAATTATAATGGTTTAAACAGTTATTATTTTTCATTTTTTTTTTCCATATTGACCACACTTTACAAAACGAGTAAGTTTGATTAAATAATAATTGTGTTAAGTATATAAAATATATATCATCATCTGCTCCATTTCTAGTCTTCCACAAAATAATTTACCAGAAATGAAAACAGTCTGTCGATTATCACATTTATTGTGTGGTAATTCGAACTTTGGCTAAAATAAATTTCAAAGTTACCAAACCACACTATCTTCTACTTACATTAAACAGTATTATATAAACTAAAAAAGCTTAGTATCATTTCCAGCTAATCTGAGTTATTTTCTGGCACCGTTCATTTTCTCCAGGTTTTCACCATGAAGGAAATAAAATATACATAAGGAAAATAATTTATTAAAGTCAATTCATATTAAAGAAATAGCAAATAATTATTCATAATCAGTGGGAGATTCTTTGTTTGTTTTGGATTTTTTAATGTGGCATCTATTTATTTTCATCGACTTAAAAAGAAAGACTATTTTTCATCTTAGGGTAAAACAGTGTTGAACGATGAAGGACTGATAATTTGACTTGTGTTGTCATAGAAGAGAAATATATCGAATAATTGTTATTGTTGATTTAAAGCGTAATGTTTCAAATATAGCGAAAGAAGGCCATGGATATCCTTCCTCCATAGTTACAGAATAAACTGAAGAATAAAGCCAATATAATGGTGAAGATTTGGCAAGATTTCTCGCTAGTGGTCATGCAAGAATAATGTAATTTGACTGACTGTTCTGTTGCCGAGGTTGCGAACCCTGCAGTAGAGAAAAGCGTTGCGGCCGACGAGTGCAGTCTCATTTTTCGAAAAGCTAGTGTCAAAATAGGGCCCCCTCAGCGGCGGCATTTCCATCTCCTTCTCCAACCCCTTCAGTTCCTCTCCGCCCACATTCTCTCCAGACCCTGGCACTGAAACTTAAAAAAAAAAAGCACGAGTTGTGGGATTTGGTGGTAATTAACGAAATGTAAAGTATATTTGTATTTATTTGGTATTGGCAAACAGTGTTTATAAGATGCTCAAAAGTAGGGTCAGTGATCTTCCACTGTCTTCGGGATGAGTAAAACTAGACATTATGGATTGCTTATGAGTCGGCATCTCACTATAAATGTGATTTGGTCGACGGTAACAGTCATGAGAATTATGGAAGAACTCTCTTTAAATTTTGTTAACTTTTTTTTACGCACAATTTAATTTTGAATTACCGTTTTTACGGCATTTTAACATAAAAATTTTCTAATTTTAACAATTTACACCAAGTTGCTACACAAAAATTGCTGAAAGTTTGCAAATAGTCTAGTGACAGCAACATTTTTTTCCCTGTTTTAAACTCCTCCCAGAAATCAGTCATTTTCTCATAGTTAATTATAAAAGACGGAATAAATGAAATTTGCATTAAAAAAAAATATATATATTCTCAGCCATGTATCAAATTGAAATGTGATGACGAACTGTCATAAACATTTTACGTTTCAAAAACCTTTCGTTCCTATGAATATCAAATTCCCATTGCGTTTCCGTTGCTATTTAATCTGTTGTAAATGCTGTCAATTTTCGATCATTCTGCCCTTATTTTATATTTAAATAATAAATTTCATGAAGGAAAAATATTTTAAAATTCATTTATAACTATTTGCTTGGAAATCCTATTTTTAATTACCTAGGATAATCCTGATGACTAATAATATGTACCCTGATGCTGTATTCATCATAAGCCGATTACGCCGCGAATGGTAAACAGAACTTTTTCATAACTTGAGCGTTAGAAACTATTTATGATAGTTTGTATTAATCAGTGGTGATTGCGCTAAAAGGCCGCCATAATAGTTGTTTGGGTGGTAACTGAGGTTGCTGGCGAGGATAAGCCCGAATATGGTCGAGAATGGGGAAGTCGTCAAATGACGACTGCCGGTGACAAGTGGTGGTTGTGAAGCCGGATAAGGAGGTGGTAGCGAGGAGAGAAGCGAGAGCTCACTGAGGCAGCTCGGGGTGTGGCCCCATCACTCCCGCCATTGCGCAGGCTAACATTCCCGACCATCGCATCTTCTCAATCCACGAGAAGCCACCAACTGAATCTGTGGAAATTCCCTTTGAAAAACTGGAAAACCGATTACAATGACCTCTTCATTCTCCTCTATCACTACCTTCATTATAAATACAGACTATATTCATATGCCCCTAGCGTTAAATGGAAGGAATGGTATTCTTGAATACATCGAATGGTGCTCATGTGTAGACGAAAATCTCTCCAGAACACATTGATTCTATAGAGCTCTATATTTTCAACAATACACCTTATTCCTTTCGGCGAGTGTAAGCTGGTGTAATACAGGTCAAAGAAGAAATTCACGAAAGTGAAATCCATATTTTAAGGCAATATTGAGACAAAGAAAAATCCGGTGTGGTATACAAGTTTCGCTTACAATACTACGTTGAGTATAAATAAATACTTGCTCATTTTATAACAGTAATTACTTTATGGTTCAGGATAGTAATACTTCCTCTCACTGTATTTACTTTTAGGAAGAGAAGATGTTTGGGGGTGCAAAATAAAACACAAATAAGTTGAATCAACTTATATTTTCCTCGTAAAAGTCATCCACGGTCAAATACCTCTCATAATTATGTATTTACTTTTATAGATAAAATAAAAACTACTATTATATATTGTCATGTATTACAGTCAAACATTTATTTTTTACCATAGTTAGTTATCGAATTCTTTCACAGTTTATATTTATCCATTTTTAATTACCTCTAATAATCAGAAATGTTGAATTCTTTGAAATAATTTATGTTACCTTAGAGGAAACCATTTTAAAAATTCGTCATTTATGCCCTGTCAGGCTATTTCAATGATATTTAACACCATTTAATTTTTCATTTATATGAGGATTTTAATCAAAATCGTTAGAAGATTATATAGATAGATAATAGAAGAATAGAAAAGTGTAAAATGGGTCCTATAAAATGGCACTCGTCGGTCGATTTTACGGGAAAGTTGCTATAGTATCCTTAGTCCTATAGTAGTTGCTATAGTATATCCTTTCTTAAAAAATTAATTTCATTATCGTACAATTTTTTTGGTTTTGAACTGGACTGTTAAAATATACGCAGACCATTTTATAAGAATTGATTTTTTTGGATTTAGGAGAACTTAAAAATTTCCGAGACCTCAGGAACAGAAACTGAAGCAGGAGACTATGAGCGAGAGGGTAGGCAGCAAAGCAAGAGGAGGACTTGGAGACGAAAAGGAAAAGGAGCAAGAACACTGGGAGAGCTCTGAGGAGCGTTCCCAGAGAGGGCACGTTGGAGATCAACCATATGAGAGGAGAGCACGGATTTTAATCGGCACTTCAAATATTCACCACAGATGTGTGAATATACACTAGGAGCAGTGCTGTCTCAGGAATGCGATATGGGAGAGAACCCATTAGCGAACGCCAGAAGGCGCCTTACGGAGACGGAAAGTTGATACAGCGCAATGGAGAGAGAACTCCTGGGAATAGTGTGGGCCGTCGATCACTTTACACCATATGTGTTCAGCAGAAGGTTCAAGGTACATACTGACCACAGGCCGCTCCAGTGGGTGGGGAAACTGAAGGAATCGTGAGCCAGGGCAAAGAAAATGTGAAAATGTCTCGAGCCATAACTACGAACGCCGTGGAACAAGAAAATGGGGAACTGCCCGGGAATGGACGCATAGAGAGGAAGATCAATGGTAGGCAAGAATCTTCGAATAACGAGAGTATGGGTGAAGAAAGATGCGGATACATAGAGGAAATAGCTAATGGCAAAATTATTTGGAAGACGAAAACCAGCGGAATGACCAAAATTAAACATAGTGAGTACGGTAGAAGTAAAATAATGACAATCTGGTCGCAACCAGGCGTGAAGAATGACCAGATCTGTAGAATGTTGAATAATGCTTCGAAGCATAGAGAAAAGAATAAAATGTATGTTGTGAACGAAACCGTTTGAGAGAAGATCAAGCGGCTATGGCGTGATGAATAGATTGGAATGGAAACGACATTCATCCGTTGCAAACTGATAGTGGAAGACGAAAAACAACGAGAAGTAACCTTATCGTGTCATCAGGGTAAGACAAATAACCGCCAAATCCATGATATTATGCAAGCGTTAAAGAGAAGATACTTTTGGTGGGGAATGAGGAAGACTATATCAGAGGTTGTATGAAGCTGCGAGGTTTGTCTACGCACTAAGTGCGACACACATCCGCCTAAAGGAAGACAGGAGAAGACACCTACCACAGATGCACCACTTAAAGATTTACAAATCGACTCTTTTTCATGGAAGGGGTACAAATGGGTGACCATGATTGACCTCTTCAGTAAGGCTGCAATGGCGCACCAGGTGCAGGAAAAGTCTTCGGTAGCAGTATTGGCAGGTCTCCACTTGTGCTTTCAGTTCTACGGAGTTCCATAACGTGCCTCATCGAATGGTGGAAGAAAATTTGGCAACTCTTTGATACGAAAGGAAATGAAGGTCTTGGGTATGATATGGCAACTCAACACACCAGGACACCCCAAAAGTAGAGGAGTTGTAGAGCGACTTCACGGAACTTTTAGCGATCACCTTCGATTGTACCAGGCAGACCAAGGGCTGGAACCGGACGTGGCTATGCCAAAGGCAATTGCGGCATACAATCATTTAGTGCACACCGTTACAGGTTTTTCGCCGTTCGAGATTCTTTTCGGGCTTTGTTCTTTTTTTTCCGATCCCTCCAAAAAAGAGATAAGAAGTGAATTAATAAGTGCATTACTGTGAAAAAGAAAAAGTAATTCGTGTTGGATCTTACCTTTTACTACCTTTGGTATTTTAAGGTTACCTGTTCGGTTTATTTGTATACATGAGATATACATTCTAAAAAAGATGCTATTTTCAATCCGGAGGTGAGGGACCTCCTCGTGTTGTATCGCATAGAAGATAAAATAAAAAACATTAATTAATAAAGACAATAGATAATGGTGAAATAGTAAGAAAACAGTCAGAAGTCGAAAAAGAAGTGTGAGGGAGGGGGTTGGGGTGCATCAGAAGATGGAGCTATGAGGTGATGTTAATAGGGTTTTTGGAACCTTTCCTGCCCTGCCACCTCGCAGGAAGGGGGGATGGGGTGATAGACTGGAATACTGGATTGAAGGAAGCAGGGAGACTGTCGAA
>NW_027107830.1:3847-4235 GCF_000696795.3 Halyomorpha halys | reverse complement strand
CCTCTATTGACTCCATATGTAATTCGCGATGCAATTGGCTATTTCTTATGAACCAATGAGCATCAACTGCGATTCCTAGGACTTTATTTTGAAAAGATTGTAGTTTTTTTTCTTTTCGTGAAGGATGCCGCTCCCCAGACTTCACAGCCGTAAATCAGCAGTGGCCTGAGAATTGTTTTAAATATAAGAACAGTTGTTTCTGGTTTTAGTTTAGAATTTCTGTTTAGGATAGGATATAGCATTGCTAACCTTGCATAAGTTTGAGTTAGTTTGATGTTGATATGGTGATTGATGTCTATTGGCGGTGCCGATTCGAATCCGGCGTGGGACGTTGACTTTTTTCATTGAGTGGCAGTCCCACAAAGTGAAAAACTTGATCCCCAACCAT
>NW_027107830.1:0-1878 GCF_000696795.3 Halyomorpha halys | reverse complement strand
TAGAAACTAGTGGGTTTGGGTGGTTAGGGAATTTATTATGGAAGGGATAATATCGGTTTCGGGCTAGATCGGTTACATAAGGAACATTTATAGGTCTTTATGGATGGTTTTGTTAGTAACAAAATAAGGAGCATTGAGGATTTTACGAAGGATTTTGTATTATCGAATTAGAGAACATTAAATTTGAGTGGAATGAGTACTATAGTGAAATTATTCGGCCAAGTGGTGTGGTTGTAAACGACTTTTTCCTGTTGCATGGACTTAATCAGACCATTCATAGACTTCCAGCTATTGGAACCAATGGAACAACCGGAGTAGCTGGTTTAAGACCATACCACCTGGCCGAATTATTACTTTATGGTTCTCATTTAACGCATAATTTAATGTTCTTAATTTTTTTTTATTATAAGCTTTTTACTAAGATGGACCGTTTGGAAAATATAGGTGAAAAACAAAAAAAGAGATCTAATTTTTTACTTTAGCTAATTAGTAAGAGTTTTATACGCCAGAAATCCGTTCCCACGTTAAGTGTGATAGATAATAATTTTTAAAATTAAATGCAGATATATGTTGTATAAGCTGTATTTTATGCACCTGTATTCTATACAAAACAATACCTACTAATCTATCAAAGCATGACATGGACCATGTGAATCATTAACGTGGTTCTTTCTCTGAAATATTTGCCTTTCAGAGAATACTAAAGGGATTATGTAGGGAGAGCGGTAAAAATAGTATAAGTCGAAATTTCTTAACGCTTCACAGCTTGCAAAACACTTATTTTAACTTGTTTTGACCATTTTCTAATTTATAATATATTTAACTAAAAATCCTAATATGATATGAGAAATATGTTGTACAACACTACAAACATTAATTACATTAATTATCAGGAATAAGTATTAAATATTAACTAGATAATTATTAAATATATTTAAAAATTAGTGACGTCACTGACCTGAAGCAATAGGTTGGGACCAGTTCCGTTGTCATTGATCTTGAAAATGAATGGCTTCTCGTACATGTTAAAATTATATACTTCTATACCTGCAATGAAATGAAAAATAATTAATAATGTAAACATATTCTCAACCGTATACCAAAACATAAAGTTATTATTTCCAAAGGATGATAAATACATCTCTTGTAAATAATAAATAAAATATAACTCGACTCTCCCAACTACATTTTCTTTCTAAACTAAAATTTAGATTGATTCTTGAAGTCTGATGCATTTATATATTGATAGATTTTATCTAGCGTTGATAGTTTTGAGAACCAAAAAATTGCTGCGTAGCACGCACTACTTGGGTTTCTAAGACTACCAACGCATAGTAAACGCATCAAACTTCAAGATGCACTCAACAATTTAAATTAGAAAAAAAATTAATCAAGAGGTTATGGAATTAGGACAATAATAATTATTTTTCATTGTATATAAAAATTAATAATTGGCTTAAGATAATTAGATAGTTAAAGATATTAGAATAGGCTATGTAATAGAATGATTTTCAAAGCAGAGTACCAAATAGCAACTAAATTAGATATTCAAGAAGAATATATATCGTGAATCGTTCAGATAGTAACAATACTACTATACCCTTAGAAGAAAGAGTGTAATGGAGAGCTGCCAGAAAAGTGAAGCCAAAAAAAAATCGGATCTTATAATCAACTCCAGCGACGTGGTAGAGGAACATAATCCAATCTCCACCTGCCTTCTGTTTCAGATTAAATTAAATTGGGAGATATTCCTAGTAACCTCAACGCAAACCTGAACTCCAGGGGCGTGGCTAATTCCACTTTTTGCTTTTATGGATAGTGAAGGTATGCCACCTCCTTGACTATAACCCACACGCCGTCAAGTATTATCATTTTTTT
>NW_027107829.1:3935-4528 GCF_000696795.3 Halyomorpha halys | reverse complement strand
TAATTAATTTATTTCCTTTTGTACTTCCTTTATTTTAACAACATATGAAAGAGATGATCGGGGGATAGTTAAAAAATGAACAAAAAATAGTTACAGCTATTTATTTGCCAACATTTCCCCCCACTTTCGGGGCTAAAAACGATACAAAACAACTGAAAATATATATACAATGTAGGATAATAAAATGCAAAAAAAGTAAACTAAGGTAGAAAATTATGTAAATATAGGTAGAAAAATTATTTTAAAAAATGAAAATAAGAGGTATAATAGTAAGTGTATACAAATAAGAAATAGCATAGACTATCAGGTTTAAAATGGGCAGAAAACGGATTAATACGTAGAAATAGAAAAATAGATATGAGAGAAATAAAAACAATAAGTTTACACACCAAAAGTCTTCTATTTATTTAAGTCAAATAATATAATAAAAAAAAATGAAAAAATAATAAAATATAAATAATAAATAAATAGTTATCAAAATCTTTTATTTGTATGTAATAAATCGTATTTAAAAGGCTTTTAAGAAAACCAAAACCATTTCCACGTTCTCCTGGTCATCATTCAGAGCATCCGATACACTCGGTTCCACTCCC
>NW_027107829.1:0-700 GCF_000696795.3 Halyomorpha halys | reverse complement strand
TATGTTCTCTTTAACTTAAGTAGTCGGGACTGCTTTACAAACTCCGTAAATTCTTACCTCCTACATATTTTCTCATCATCCGTTCCTTTCTTACTTAAATGGAGGGTGAATGGAATGTGAAAATTGACTGAACGAGCCAAGTTATGTATTTTATAGCAGTTCTACATCAGCTGACGATTTCGGGAATAATATTTCATGTTGGTCAATTAACGAACATGAAAACTTTTTTTTATTCTTCCTAAAAAAATTCCTGGAACCTCTGCTATCTGGATTTCGAATGATCTGGAAGAGCCGAATTTTCCGTTCATAAGTTTTTTTTTCTTCAATAGGCCAATCCAGAGAACAGAAGTCAACAATAGATAGAATAATAATAAAATTATGATTTTTTTTTTTTGTTCGAATATCATATACAAATCTTGAATAGTTGGAGTATTAAATTTATTGCTAACGTATTATTAATGTATTATTACTACAAGTAATTACTTTTACGCGCTTATCATAATATTTTTATTATATAAGACTAAAAGGAGTGCTCCCAGTAACAAAATACTAGCTACTTAATTAAATAAAAAAATAATATGTTTCATTTGAGTTCTTCTTTATTGTCAAAGCTATCTTGATATAAAAAATTTAATGCAGGAGTTTACAGCCACACCTAAACCACCCGAAACTAATTATGTTATGTAATGCTCAATTGGAC
>NW_027107828.1:0-1024 GCF_000696795.3 Halyomorpha halys | reverse complement strand
TATGAGTAAATAGTTATTTTTATATATAAATGGTTTTTATTATGTTTTTATTTTATATATCGTTTCAGTATTGTTTATTTGTTGTATTAAATCAAAAAAGCAAGCTAACCAAAAATGGAGTGGAAAAGATCGTGATTCAAAACAAAGAAGATGACGGCGCGTGTCCTCTGGAAGTCCGTTGAAAAGCGGCCATGTTAAGCAGATTCAAATATTTTAAAAACTTTATTTATCTTCCCATCAAGATTTGTAATTACAGTACATTCAAGAAAAAATAGAAGTTGATACTAAATTTTAAAGAATAATATTTATAGATAAATTCACATGTAGAAACTCAAAACTGTTGTGCTACAATCGGTGTTTGGTTTAGACATCACTTGATGTTTAAACGCGGGAAAGGTAGGAGGTATCCTTGAGCAGGAGATCCTGAATATCCTTTATCTCCCCCAGGGAGACGTCTGGAAAAAGAAAACTTCAAAGAATCATCTAAAAAGTTAGTGACTCTTCGTTTTGGATAACCAGGATGAGATGTGTTGAAAATTATTAGAGGACCAAATGCTTTGTTTTAAGACAATGTTAGTTTGTGAAATAGAAGTCATCAAAAAACCATCAGTCATCACAGAAGAGCATAAATTGGTTAGTGTTGCTCAACATATAATTTAATATATATTGTAAAAGTGTTATTAAAGTTGACTGTTCTGATTGCCTAGAAGCCCACCTTCTAGTTAATCTTTATATTTGACCTTATCATTTTTAAAACTATACTTTAGATATCAGAATAAGTATAAGCTATCAATTTTCCTTTTATTTACTTAAAGTAATTTTTGAATATTACATATATATATATAAGTTACGGACTATCAGCTGACAGGTCCATATCAGCTGATCGAGAACAGCTGACCTAATGTATATATATATAGACGGACAGGCTCCGCAAATAGATCAGTCTTTGAGAGCACTTCAAGTGTTTCATTCCGCACTCCTTTCTCTTACTATTTTTAGTTTCTTACTTCAGAAAAAGATAACT
>NW_027107827.1:2283-3550 GCF_000696795.3 Halyomorpha halys | reverse complement strand
TCATAGTGACCAATTACAGAGTTGAAATATAACAAAACATTTTCAATAAAAGGTTTTCAAAAGATATTTGACATTTTGTTTTCCAAACTTTCACTGTAATACCTTAGAAAAAGCAGTGTTAAAAGTAATGATTAAGTGCTGTAATGCTTGTTACATATTAGATTGTATTGTTTTTTTTTATTTAGAGAGGGAAGAGTTATAAAACTTCAATTAACAATTTTATATATTACCTTCCTTATTTTTATCCTGACATAACATGATGTCTTATATCATAAAATATGATGTTATTTAAAATTTGATACTGTTCAAGCCCAACAGTGTACTTTCATTTCTTTAATTTAGTTTAATTTTACTTCCAAGTGGTTTTTTTTTGTTAATTATAAGTTAATTTCCTTTTTTTTAATAACAATTAAGTTTTTAATTTTTGTAATTAAAATTAAGTTAGAACTCATCACGTAAATAGAGTTAAGGAAGTTTGTTATGTTGTGTGAATAATATAAATGCATCGCTGTGTCAGCGCATATAACATTTCAGGCTGCAATGGGATTACGGCCTGTATACGGGACTGATAAAGAGTCTACAGTCCGCTGCCTAGACTTCTAGAGTCTAGAGGCTGAGTCACAGAGAGAGGCACCCACCGGCTCACCGCTTTTGAGGCCATAAGAATTTTTGGGATTCATCTCAGGACCCTCACCCACCCAATCATCGACATCTCCGTCATCCAGATGTCGGATATTCCGGAATGGAAAATAATAATCGATATGCGTATATCGACCCCCCGACCATCTACTGTGAGTGATTTTTTTAATCTTCCATCCAGCATCATATTTTGTTCTAAGTTACTCATTATTTTGTGTAAAGAGAATTGGTTTTGTTTTATACATTTATAAAAATATTTTCTTTTTTTTACTTCATACACTCTTATTACTTTATAACAACAGTAACAGTTTATTTATTTTATTTGTTTATAATTTAATTTAATTAAATTTTTATATCAGTTGGAAGGTTTTTTTCTCTCTAATTTTTCTTTATTATTTTTTTGTTTTATGATTCATTTCAGGTCCTCCGTTTTCAGCCGAACCGGCAACAATTTTTTCTCTGGGGAAGAGGTAGGTTTTTCATTTAAGAAACGCCCCTCGCCCCAACAGTTACCTATTTTACCTAAATTGATACACAAAAGAATCCCACATGATCCGGAAAAACCAATATAATTTTCCGGAGATCCCAGTCATTAAAGCATATGGATTTCAGTCTTCTTTGGTTGTAA
>NW_027107827.1:0-598 GCF_000696795.3 Halyomorpha halys | reverse complement strand
GTAATTTTTTCTCGCTTCCAAAAGTATTTTTCGTTTTTTTTTCTTTGTATTAAATTCGTCCGTATGTCCAATGCTTTTATAATTGAAAATAATAGTAATAAAGAAATATATAAATAAAAACAAGAATCTATATCGGAAGTATAATAAAATAAAACTAATCACATAATAAAAATAAAATACATTATATAAAAGACAAAGACAATTAAATTTAAGTATTAATAAAATAAAAATGCATTCACTTTATGTAGGGGAACTCTCAGCCAAGCCTTACCACCCTCGTGTAGAAGACAAGACAGAACTCCATGAAATCCCAGCGCTTCTCTCCTGGCTGCATCGCTGGTATTGAGCGCCAGTGAGAGCCCTTAAGCCGCATACACTCTTGAGTTGAATGGAGAAGCTAACCATTGCCTAAACTCCAACATTGACTTCCTGTAGTAATTTTTTCTCGCTTCCAAAAGTATTTTTCTTTTTTTTTTTCTTTGCGTTAAATTCGTCCGTATGTACAATGCTTTTATAATTGAAAATAATAGTCCATTTCCATCATATCCTTCTTAAATGATGGGACCATTTACGTCAAAGGATGAAATATTTTTTTCTG
>NW_027107826.1:15284-15969 GCF_000696795.3 Halyomorpha halys | reverse complement strand
AAAAATAATAATTATTATTTAATCTAGGTATTGAAACGGCTATTGGTATTGTTCACGCCAATTTATAAGAATTTGTAATTAGTCATAGTATTTAATTTAATTGCATTTTATTTTTATATATATTATTTTCTCAATAATAAAAATAGTGGGGTCATAGAAGTTTATTTTAATTTTAAAAGAAGCAGATGCATTTATATTGTAGGATGGTAGTCCGAGCGGCATAGAGAATAGAGGTACAAAAATACTAGAAACAACTACTTGATATTAACCAACGTTTCGCTCCACTTTGCAGGTCATCGTCAGTGCCGTCTTGATCCAAAGAAGGATGATAACTGAGCAATTGGAAGCAGTCATCCTTCTTTCGATCAAGACAGCCCTGCAAAGTGGGGCGAAACGTTGGTTAACAATAAATAGTTTTTTCTACTGTTTTAGTACCTGCATTGCCCTCCGTCCGGGGGTTCTATTAAAAAATTAGTTTGATTTAATGTTGTTCAAGATTTTTTTTTTTTTTACTTGGGTACGATCATTCCCGAACACTTCACACCATGGAGGTTATAAATTAATTTGTCATCTTTGTTTCAATCTGACACCCCTGAAGAAGCCCTGCAAAGTGGGCCGAAACGTTGGTTAACAATAAATAGTTTTTCTACTGTTTTAGTACCTTCATTGCCCGCCGTCCAGGGGT
>NW_027107826.1:11337-13109 GCF_000696795.3 Halyomorpha halys | reverse complement strand
CCTTCCTCTGATGATAGCGGCGTAGCAGGTAGCATCTTATTTTATATAATTATTAATTTTTTAATAATCGGAGAAGTTTGTCGGGGGGTGCGGTCTGTAGAGAACAACATAAATAAACAAAACAATATTTATTTATTTTATGCCGACGTTTCGACCTGAGTTTCAGGTCTTCATTATGGCGTAGAAGGAAGGGCTAAAACTGTTTTAAAATACCATAACCCCTAATGAAGACCTGAAACTCCGGTCGAAACGTCGGCATAAAATAAATAAATATTGTTTTGTTTACTTGTTGTTCTCTGATGACCGCACCCCCCGAAAAACTTCTCCAATCCTTAATCTATGGTCAACTATGTACACCTTATTAATTCTGTAATTTTTTTTATGTTCTTCATTGTTCAGTTTACTAACTTTATTTTAACTTTCATTTCAATTTCTTTGCTTTATTTTATTTCCAAACGTTTTACTTTTATTATACGTTTATGTTTTATTGTTATTTTAGCCCAAATAAATGTTCATATTCCAGCTAGTTTTTTTGTTCTTTGAAGCTTTCCTTCGAAAAGATTAAGTCGATTTGAGGCGGCTTTAACAGGTATCCTTCCCGTTCATAATTGTGATTGAGACAGACCATCATACTACTCTAGTTTCTTCGCCATTTTTTAAAAAATTATTATTTTTCTTTTTTTGTCTATTTGATCAATTTCACAATTAAAATTAATAACTAGTAATAAATAATTTATCATTCTCAATGATAAATGAAAGCAAATGTGTGAGTAGTACCTCCCAGTGTACATAAGACCAGTAGTCAAATACGGTGGAGGAACCCTCAGCAATAAGAACATCAGTAATTTTGAGGAGAATCATACGAGAATGATCGTCGGAGTAGAAGGAAAAACCGAGAACTGTTTCGGATCTATAAGGAAATTAGCATTTCCTCTTCTATCACGAAAAGCTAAAAGCTAAAATGGCTTGGACGAGTCATGAGAATGAGTGATGAAAGAGTGGACAGGATAAGTCCCGTACGGTGTGCACCCACGTGGTAAGTCGAAGGGATGATAAAGGGAAGGAGTAGGGCAGGATCTCAGTTAGACATGCAAAGGATAGAAAGAACTGCAGGCCAAGGGCAGCTTCATAGTAATTGCAGAATAAGAAATAATGGAAGGGCACGGGTGGTCTGTTTGTGGCCGAGCGATTTAAAGCACCAATATTAACTGGTTCGTGACTGCAATGGCGCAACTCTCCCTACCTCCTCCCCGTAGTTCAGTAATGGCCAAAAAGGGATCATAAAAAAAAAAAAAAAAGAAGTGAAACATGGTATCTGACAATCCCAGATAATTGAAATTTTTAACACCACCGAACCTGATTTAATAGATTATTGAAAAAAAGTTTAGGAATTTGTGTTTTTAAAAGAGCAATGTTGTATGAGATAGGGTAAATGACAGCTAGTTGAAGGCAAAATACAGTAGTTAACAATGCTAAAATTGTCATATAATTCAGTCCTGTGATGTAGGAACCTGGAATGTTACGGAGGTGGAGAAAAATACACATTTTTTTTTATGTTTATGAGTTCATTAAGGTTAAGGCAGTCATGTGAATTATTTAACATGTCCTGATAATACTTCACCACAAATCAATAATAATTTACCTACGTTTCGGCTTAACAAGCTATCATCAGGTACTAAATTTGTAAGGATTAATAATTATAATACTACAATACATAGCACAAAATAAAATCAATAAAATTATTTTTATTTTTGTGCTATGTAGTCACTGTG
>NW_027107826.1:0-1693 GCF_000696795.3 Halyomorpha halys | reverse complement strand
TTTTAAAAAGCAAAATTTCTTAAAAATCTACTGAAAGATTAGTAGTTAGTTTATTTATTTTGAGAAATCTATATCTCAGGAACTATGTGACGTACGTCTATACTACAAATAAGTTTATGACCTTTACCTTCGTAGGAATAGTAGTTTTCATGATACTTACTAAAATAAATTAATTTACAGTTGTTCGAAAAATAACTTTGAATTATGAAAAACTTTATTTCAGAAACCATTGGACGTACAGATGTCTGCTAGCGCTCAAATTAAAGCTAGTTAAATTTACTATAAAGTAGTTTATGACACTTATCTTCGTAGGGCTAGTAATTTTTATGACATTCACAAATGAATATAAATTTGGAAAATGAAAATTTGCCTGAACAACTATAAATCAATTTATTTTAGCAAATTTCATGTAAAATATTAATCCTATGAAGATAAACATCATAAAATACTTTATAGCTCATTAAACTAGCTTTAATTTGAGTGCAAATAGACATCTGTACGTCAAATGTTTTTTGAGATATAAATGTTTCAAAATAAATGCACCAACATTTTTATGAAATGTTGCTTTTTAAAATGCTATATCTCAAAAACTATTTAACCTAAATAACTCTATTAGGACTCATATTTTAGTAAATTTACTATTCTTTAAATGAAGTTCTCTTAGGTTTTCTTGTGTTGTTCCTACTATTTAAGATATAGATCTCCGAATGAAAAATTAGTTTTTTTATCGCTTTGAAACAGCCGCCATTTTTTATTCCTCCTACCTATACTAGGCAGACTCATCAATTTTGACTAGTAATTATACATAGTTTTCATTAAAGTAATAAAAAATTGGGGTGAGATAACTGCCTTTTTTCTCCTCTTGGGCTCTTGTACTATAACGGACTCTTCAAAATTATAACCGATTATAGAAAAGTAAATAATTCAATTTACCCAACAACTACACATTGAATTATTATTTCTAAAATAATTCATAAATTATAATTGACATACATTGAATTAACGACAATTAATTTACGAGAAAAAAAATAGTTTGGTTTAATGTCGTTTAAGATTTTTTTTTTAGACTTGAGTGCGATCATTCCCGAACACTTCACACCATGGAGGTCATAAATTTATTTGTCATCTTTGTTTCAACCTGACAGCCCTGAAGTAGCCCTGCAAACGTTAGTTAACAATAAATAGTTTTATTTTAATATTTTGATATCTTTATTGACCGCCACCCAGACTACTCTTTACAATCTACGTCAACTATCTTCTTCCAATCCTTAAATATAGCAATAGCAAAGCATTAACGGTTCACCTAGTTTATAAAAAACCGAAGACACCTTTGTTGAAATAACTTGAGGAAACAAAACCATAAAATTTTCTTATTTGGAAAGCCAAATTAAATAACATTCTGATCAAAGAGATTGCTTTTGCAATACAAAAAAAAAAAAAAAACAGAAAACCGACTCAATTCTTTTGATCAATCTGACTTTTGAAGGGACAGTATTTAATTTTTTTTTTTTTTAATGAGTTAGTTCATAATTTTTTTTCCCACTGTCGGTCTTTTTCAAAAGTGCCCACGTAACAGTTCAGTGTTTGTGTTTAGTTTCGTCCATACAGTGTAAATAAGGCTTTAGGCTACGCTATCTTAATATTCCAGCATGACGAAATATTCTGAACGTGCCTTGCTTTATATATATATATA
>NW_027107825.1:1087207-1096969 GCF_000696795.3 Halyomorpha halys | reverse complement strand
GGTTTGGGTGGTTAGGGAGTTTATTATGGAAGGAATAATATCGGGTTCGGGCTAGATCGGTTACATAAGGAACATTTATGTCTTTATGGATGGTTTTATTATTTTAAATTATAAAATCTCAATTATTTTCTAAAAATTTAAAAACTAATTCGACAAAAAAAAATGATATCCGATGAAAATGTTTTAAAAAATATTTTACACATTTCATATTAATTTATAATTCATTCATAATTTAAAATACATTTTGTTGTTACATATTAATAAATAAATATGTTGTTGTTAAATAAATTTTATTTTTTAATCCGTTTATTATTTAGTAAAAACTTGCATGTCAGAATATTGTGGACCATTTTGAATATAATAGAAACACTTGAAATTCCAGTCTAACTTAATCTAATATTCTGAATTGAGTTCATCATCCCAAGGTAGTTTAGGCCAGTGACAGAAAAGAATGTAATGTTATTTTTAACCTTTGTAATAGAATATTGTAATATGTTATTTAACATAGAATGCAGAAACAAAATCTCTAAACAGACCAACATCTAACATGTATTCTAGGAAGCTTCAACTCCAGTCTCAAATAAGGAAAGCGAGACTGGTAGACTGAAAATGAACAGGATGTAGGATCTCTTTCGTATCCAATTGAAATTTAATTAAATCTGAGGGAAGTGGTGTTTCTGGGAATTGAATTATTCACTGAAAACAATAATGTTAATACATTTAAGAAATCAATAATTCCCTAATGATGTAATCTCTATCTGATTTTAGTAAAGTACATTAAAATGCGGTAATTCTATTCATTTGTGATTCACTACTGAATCGATGGAAGTTTCCATAATTAAAACAGAATTATTGACGGTGCTAACTAGTACGACGACCTTGCATAAATCGATACTTTTTATTTTCTAAGCTCGGGTAAACGGGCCAGTTAAGGCAGTTTAACTTTGATTATGTCACGGCTTAGCGTATACATACCAACTTCGACCGTCAGGTGTCTTAAATTAGGCGATGTTTCGAAACTTTACATTGAAAAAATAAAAATAATTTTTTTAGAACGATTGCATTCTTCAACTAATATAAAACATGAAGTACATAATGCAATTCATGATTAACTATTACAATTAAAACTTTAATTACAATTTTCTATTACAGTGTGTTTTACATTGTAATCTAACTAACTTCAGGTTTGTACTAGAAATGGATCAAGTAACTACACTAAATTGAAACAGGCAAAATACAAAATAGAAATAACAGGCGGACTACTAGGTGGGGAAAATACGGTTGTGCAGTTGTTTGTTATTGTTTAGTGGCGCCAAACTTCATTCGTCATCAACACCATTTATATTTTTTTTAATTTAGCTAATATTCGTTAAATTTTTTATTTTGATTATTTATTATTTTATTATTATTATTTTTTTCTCTTCCGATCAAGTTATATTTTTGTGATTTTAAAAACTGAAACACCAATTTTATTGCTTTATCATCGTCTCCGAGGGTTTTTGAGATATCTTGGTTTAGTCCTAAGCTATTGAGGTGTGGTGTGAAATATGGGCATCGCTGGAAAAAATGGCTTATGGTTAGATTTTTATTGCAATACTGGCAGTTCGGAGGCGTTTCTTTTGAAATAAGATAGGAGTGGGTGAGCCTCGTGTGACCTATTCTCAGCCTGGTCAGTACAACTTCCTCTCTACGGCATTTGCGACTGGAGGTACCCCAGGGCTTGACATCCTTTTTAATAAATTTTAATTTATTCATTGGACTTTAGTTCCACAAAGATTGCCGTTTATCTTTGACTTCCTTTCAAAGAGCCCTGCTCATCTCTGACGGAATTAAAATTGCTTTACCCCGTCCCGGAAGCTAACTGCTATCTATACTTTATCAACAGCTTAGTATAGCTAGAAATATAGTTAATTATTTAAAATCAATTACAATACTGATTGTAACAATTTTTTTTTCTTTTTTGAAAATTAGTTTTTCGTTCTGATACTATCCAACAAAGAGATAAACGACCTCAAAGGACAATGAGACTGTGTTGCTTCTGTAAAATTAACAATGGAAACTGAGCTGGAAATGTTCCCTCTCAGCTGAGTAAAGTTATTAAACCCTTTTGAGAGTGTACTGAAGGGCTATGATCGATTCTCGGAGAGGAACTAATGATCCGACTAGATACAGCGGGGCAGCGGCGTCATTTGTCAGTCCGCGGCTGAGAGCGCTTCACCGCACGCATAGAGACTCCCCTCTTCAAAGAACAATACAGAGCTCTAGGGTTCAAAGTTCAAGTACTGCTAGACTTGAACGATTAGCTATTAAATCAATAAGTATTAATAATGATATTGAAATATAATTACAATAAAAATTACTTGTAAAGAAGTAACATCAAGCGAGTAGAACTTTGATATAACGAACCTTACTGTAAGGAATACCTCCATATAATATTTTTTTTTATTTACTTAGATATTTAAATTAAATGATAAATAGAAGAAAAACAACAAAAATTAAACTTTTATATAAAATAACATATTAAACATCTTATTCCAAAAACAATTCTGAAGTAGAAGGTAACGGGTCCATGTTCTTTTCATTTTGTGCCTCGGAGGATTGTGAGGAATAGATAAGGAAGCAAGATAAGAAACTAGTGGGTTTGGGTGATTAGGGAGTTTATAATGGAAGGAATGATATCTGATTTGGGCTATATCGGTTACATATGAAACATTAAGGTCCTTGTGAATATTTTTATTTGTGAAAAAGCTAGGAGCATTGAGGATTTAGGAAGGATTTTGGATAGTAAGGATTGGATACGAGAGGAATTAGATAGTTTAGTGGAGCCTCACAGCTCAACTCCGTAGGCTTTATTTTAATCATGTAGATAAGTCTGGATGAAAGTTTAGGCCGTTTGTCTTAAATAAGTGCTGTAACAGTTGACTTCAGTTTTGTGTGAGGGTTCCAAGTTAGTCGTTTGCCCAAATGTATTTCAAGATAACGGATCTGTTCTACAGGAGTAAGATAAATATTACGAAAGGATACTATAGAGCAGTCGGTCGGTTTACGACGAAGAGTAAAGTTGATATGATGGAACTTATTTTAATCCTCCAATGACGACACCATTATTCAAGGGCTGTGATATGGGATTGGAGGGTTTAGGATATAATTAAAGGGTTATTATAAACTGCGAGCACACATGTTTCATCTGCAAACGTAGTGTGGATTGGTTGGGATGTCAGCTGTATAAACTGTGTAGAGGAACACCAGGGGTCAGAGAGATTTAATTTAAATAGTCTATCGGAGGGAAAGGAACGGATAATGAAAAATTATGTAGGAGATAGAAATTTATGGAGTTTGTAAAGCAGTCACGGGTGATAATTTAAAAAAAAAATTCTAGGACGAAGGACGCTGTATGTCTATTCTGTTCCGAGTGAAACCGGCTGTTTGTTTATTAGGTATAATGTTTGTTTCGTTGGTACAGTCAATGTCTTTGGCTCTTACAGTTCTTTTGTCACGCAGCTAACTCGAAACTTTCTAACGAGAAAAGATATATTTTAAGATAGTATCCGGTAGAGAATGAATTATTTGGCTGATTTATATTCCGGAATTTTTTTCCATAGACCATTGGCGCAAAAAAACCCGAAGATTGAAAATAAAGCATAGTTTTTCAATATATGGCAATATTCCAGGAGAAAGCATTGTATTACAAACGCAAACGCTGTAGTTTATTAATATTGGCTTTAACATGCGGCCTCACTCAGACCTCTCGATATAATACTAATTGGCGGGATCGAGTTTGAAACAACAACCAATGAATCTTTTAGTACTAAAGCCACGAAGGGGGAATTGGAATTCGAAATTTATGATAGATTAATACCTTAATCTATGATGGATTAATTTATGATATATTAAAATTAAATTTAAAAACCATTTTTTTTTTCAGTAATTTTACTTAGAAAACATTTAGGTCGTGAACACTTTTAGTTATGTCGAATTTTATTATAAAATTAGCTAAAACTAGGAATCAGTAGTTACTCTTAATTATTTGAATAATTTTCGCACCCTTAATTAATATTTAATTTTAAATAACCTCCTGTTCTGCAGTATCCTTCTTAAATATTCTACTTACGCCGTTTGAACTACTGCTTAAGATTCCATCTAGACAAGAGACTTACTTGGAATATCTATACAAGACTAAAACGACAATAAACTGACCGTAGATTCCCATTGCTACAACACCTACTGGACAAATGCTCTAAGCTCCTCATTCACTACAAGACATTATAATATACTACGATAATCAGACCAATTTGGACATACGGAATTGAGCTCTGGGGGTCTATCAAACCATTAAATTCCCTCCGTATCCAATCTTTACAATCCGAAATCCTCCGAAAAATCCTTAGTGCTCCTTATTACGTCACAAATAAACTCATCCACAAATACCTTAACATCTTATTCGTTGAAGATTTGGCCCGAAATAGATATGCATCTTTTCATTCCTCCTTACCTATCCTATTCCATTAGATCTTAGTCTCTCATCCTTGACTATTCCCGATAATCCTCAGAGGCGTCTGAAAAGAAGATGGGCATAGGACCTTATAATTTAAATTAATGTTTGAAGTACCACTATTGGGTGTTTCCTTCCCAAGATTTTCAAGTGTTTGAAACATTTCACATATTTACTTATTGAATTTTTTCGTACAGTTGTAAATTACAATAAATAAATTTTTAAAAAATTAATAACTTAAATTGAGTTAAGTTTTTAACTAAGTATAAAAAAGTAAGATGCCCCTGTTTCCAAATACTATAATGCACGGCAGTCAGGTACTGCGGGTTAGTTCCCTTATAGCTTGTAAGGCGAAGTACGAAAATTTCAAAATAATTTAGCCATGTGACTTTTCAGCAGCAGTAATAGCCCTTATTGATCATAAAGCTTGAAAGAAGACGATATTTTTAAATTTTTGATATTGCTTAAAATTAAAAAAATCCATATATAATATATTTCTAATATATTACCATTATCATTACCATGAGTCATGCTACATCGGATGCGAAGTAAAAATTGAAAACAAAATTAACATAACTCCTTGACCGTTTACATTAATTTTAAAAATTATAATTATCATTTTATACTTATTTCAATTTTTTAAGAATGTATTCCGGTGGAAGAATAAAGTATATAACTTTATTACGGATTTTATTTTTCTTTATTTCCATTGTTTATTTATGTCCTTTATTAAACTCGATTTCTGGTGTCATTGAAAACTCGTTGCTACTATATTTTATCAACAAATATTGAGAAAAAAAATTTAAAAAAGTTATGTGATATTCCCACTGGTAGGGATCACTATTTGAAAAGCAAGAATTTCGTTGTCATGAAAGCTTGTCATTTTGTTTAGAATTTCCCAATATCTTATTCACTACCATTAATTAATCTATTTATTTATTTATCATATTCCTTTAACCTACTTTAAAAGTCTAACCAAATATAGGCATTAATTACACTACTCCAATAGGGTTCGATATATGCTGAACAAAAGTTATTTAATGTAATTTAAGACATTCAAAGTGTAGTTTAGGAAAATTCTATATAGCCTAGGACTATATCCTAGTGAGCGAGAGTAAGTAAAAACAAATGAAGAACATCGTCAACACCATTGAAAAGATAAGGGGAGAGTGGTAAGGAAATATAATGAGAATGGAAGAACAACGTTGGTTCAAAAGAATTGGGGGCGATGAAAACCAGAGAAAAACAGAAGAATAAAATTATAGAGTTTAGTGACAAAATATGACTAAAGTTTAAAAGTCCCTAAATAAAAAAAAAATATTTAGAAATTTGTGCTTTCTATTTATTTTAATATTAACATATTTTTTTAAAAATTTTTATCCATGTTTTTTTTAAATATTATAAAATAAGCTAACGTCTTAGAGCACTTCCCCGTCTTAAGGGTTTTCTACAAATTTTAAAACCATGCAAAAATATAAAAATGAAACTAATTGTAAATATAATATCTAAATATTACTTCAAAATTCATATAAATTGCCTTTTACAACAAATCTGAATTAAATATTACACAATACACAGTTTACTAAGATGATGTAAATATATATAATGTTCCACAAATTATTCGGAAAGAGAATAGTTAAACAAAGAAAGGGCTGATAAATAAGTGGAAGGCTCAGGAAAAAAGAAAAAAGATTAAGAATTAAAACGAAATTCAAGTCCTTTCAGTGCGACAAGGATAGGTATTTTAAGTGGTTCCGTTATGCTTAAAAAAATATTATTTAATTAATTTTTTTACAAAATAGCAATTGTTATTCAAATTATTTTATACGAATTTTTATTTAATAATTAAATAATATGTATACAATTGGTTTCATCTGTTATAGTAGCATAGTTTTGAAACTTGTAGAAAACCCTAAGGACAGATGAGCGCTCCCAAATGTTTGTTTATTTAAAAAAAAGGAAATCAATTAAAAAAATCGTAAGTTTATGTTAATATTTAAAATTTTAAAAAACTATTGAAAATACAAATCCTTAAATATTTATATTGTGTCAGCAGGATCTTTCAGCTGTGTAATGTAATAGGGAAAAATTTACTGGTATATTTTATTAAATTTATTTACCATCATTTTTCGAACAGTTTTCCTCCTATTTTAGTATAATTTTAGTTTTATAGCTGTATTTCCAGTTTGAAGTATTAAAAACTTTATAGGAAAGTCTATTAAGTTTTATTATTAAGAATAACGGTTTTTGCCCCTCCCCTCCCCAAACTAGTCAGTAAAATATGTATTTAACTATTTAATTGCATTTGAAGTTTAACCGTTCAATAATTTTTTTTTAATGACAATTAATTTTAATAATCAGAGAACGACTTACACCACTCTTGCTCTCAGCGGTTCATTATATAATTAAGATGAAGTTAATATCGATGAGAGAACTGTTAGTGTATACTACGCAAATTAATTAGTTGACCATACTAATCAAGCCCGTACCTATCAACCTCATCTGTATTCGATTTAGATGTTAACTATGAATAGTGTTCCGAGTACACTATTGAATTGTAGCATATTAAACATGAGTAAATTGAAACATTTTAATTCAGTGGTTTATTATTCGAAGGCAATTATGTAATTTTCTGTTGGTTTTTTTCTCAATCAAACAAGTATTAAACTAACCAATATTCTGAGGAAATGATTGGTTGGAAATGGGATTTGTTCAGTGAAGAATACAAACAAATAAAAATTTATTTATTAGTACCAACTTATCAATCTGAATTTCTGAACTTCATCAAAACTAAGAACCAAAACCATAATGATAATGGAAATACAGAATAACAAGAAACATAAAAAGATAACAGACAATATAGGTAACTATACCATTAAATTATTTCTATCTATTACAATTAAGAATTAAAGAAAAAATATAGATATGAAAATCATGAAACTATTCAAAATCGAAGTAATAAAAAAAAAATTATTAAAGAAAGCGTATATGTGATTAATTAAATATAAAATTAGAAAACAAAATTAAATAAGTAGATATACAGTTATATAAGTTAAGAGTAAGTAATAGAAATAACAGAAATTGAGTATAGTGGACAGAACTAATAAAGTGGATGAGAAAGAAAGTATAAGGAAAGAGAAGAAAGATAAAATAAAATAAGATCAAAAGGAGTTTTATTCTAGGATGTCTAGTCCCCTTAGAATAATTACACTCTATTTGAGTGCCAATTATTCCGGTATATAAGGGTTTAATAACTAGATAAAAACTAATCAAAAAGATTAAAATTAAAATAAAAGTTTTAAGCTTTATATTTATAAATACCTCTAAACAAAAAAAAAAAAATTGACAATTCATTATTGAAAGAAATTATTGAATGAAAATTCAATTTGATCCGTTATAAGTTAATCATATATATAAGATTAACACTTACGGTAATGGAATATTCCAGATATTCTAAAATTATCAGATATATAAGATTAAAATTTACGATAATGGAATATTCCAGATATTATAAAAATTATCAGATATATAACATTAACATTTACGATAATAAAATATTCCAAATATTATAAAATTATCATAAAATTTAAGACAATAATGGAACATTGATTATGTTCCTAGAAATTTTAAATTTATTGATATATAATATATGTTTCCCCACTAAATTATGTTCCAGATATTATAAAATTACCAGATATATAAGATTAATATTTATGATAATGGAATATTCCAGATATTATAAAATAACCAGATATATAAGATCAACATTTACGATAATGGAATATTTCAGATATTATAAAATTATCAGATATATAAGATTAAAATTTACGATAATGGAATATTCCAGATATTATAAAATTATCAGATATATAACATTAACATTTACGATAATAAAATATTCCAAATATTATAAAATTATCATAAAATTTAAGACAATAATGGAACATTGATTATGTTCCTAGAAATTTTAAATTTTTTGATATATAATATATGTGTCCCCACTAAATTATGTTTCAGATATTATAAAATTACCAGATATATAAGAGTAATATTTATGATAATTGAATATTCCAGATATTATTAAATTACCAGATATATAAAATTAACATTTATGAACACACTTACAAAACACAATTCATCTGAGAAAAAACTATTAAGTTTAAATATGAACTCAAAGCTCGAAAAACAATTTTAAATCTTAATTGGTAATTATTTTTATTTTTCTCTTTATTTTAAAATTCAATTAAACTTTTTTGCGTTGATTTAAAATTGCTTTTCAGTTTTAAATTACTTATTTCAATTTATCATAACCCTTTTTTATAATATCCAGTTTCATATATTTTTTTTTCATTTCGTAGATTTAATTACAACATGCACATTTTGCTGAAGTTTTCTTTCTTATTTGCTTATCAATCTTGCTACTTTAAACATCGGTTAAAATTTTAGTTGGTTGCTTATTTACAAATTTCATACCTGGCCTGATATAATTTTCCGATTGATATAAAATTTAGAGTTGTCATTTTAGTTGTCCATGAAAGGCAATTATAAATTTCATTTTATAAACTGAATCAATACATTAGAACAGGTAGATAGGTTCAGGTATTCAGGTTCTGTGGTAACTATAAAAAAACAAACCGATAAGGAAACAAAAGCGGGTAATGCTTGTTAATTGTTTATTTATAATTAGCTTAACTCACGCCTTCTTTCAAAAAATTTAGTAGTTAGCAACACTAGACAGATGTATGTACAGAGGTATTGGCATCAAATCTTCGGTTTCGCTAAGCCTTAATTATTATTATTAAAAACTCTCTAACATTACATTAACATTTATTTTTTATTCTCAAAAATTCCATTAATTTAAATTGAATGTCCGTAAATCGCTTGTAATTGTTATTAATTCTACCGATGATAAAGTAGCATTATAACTACCTATTTCATAAACGGGATGACAACCTAATCTAGCTGAATAATTAATTTGGACATAAAAAATAACAGGTTACTACAACATTTTGACGGAATTTAGGAATTTAACATTTTAGGAAATTATAACCTAATATGTGTTTACTAATTCCACTTCACTTCAGTGAAATACGAGGGTAAGAGATTGCAGTGATAAATGTAATTAAATTATTAAACAAATATTTTTAATAAAAATCTAAATAAATAAGAAAGATAAATTATAAATAAAACATAATTATAACAAAATAAATGATGAAAATTTCTAATCCTACAAAAATTTAATATATGTAATTATGAAAAGTTTGGATTTA
>NW_027107825.1:1077748-1087157 GCF_000696795.3 Halyomorpha halys | reverse complement strand
TAATTAATAAGAATAAACAACTTCCTAGGAAAGGAAATCCAGAATAAAAAAATCACTATTTGATTAAAGTTAATTTAAATAAAATAACAATAAAAATAAAATTATAAATTGAATAAATATTAGTTAGGAATTAAATTCAACTATTAAAAAACAGATAATTAAAGATGAATAGCATATTCATAATAAATTAATAATTAATTTGGACATAAAAAATAACAGGTTTCTAAAACATTTTGACGGAATTTAGGAATTTAACATTTTTGGAAATTATAACCTAATATGTGTTTACTAATTCCAGTTAAATGTAATTAAATACAAAAGATAATACAGGTACTAATAATTTGTTATAAAGATTATTTATTCCCTGAAATACAAGAAACTCTTTAAAACGAAAACCTTTTAAATGTCGTTTAGTCAGCCATTTTATTTTTTTATATTTAATATCTATGTTATATTCATTATATTTATATCAAATTTTGTTAATTTGTTTAATTTAAATAAACAAAACTTAATTTCTATTTTTTTTCTCTCTTTATCTTTTTTTTTAAATTCACTTTCTTTGTTTTTCCATAAGAAGTCAATTATTTATTTTGTTAAATCACTATATTTCATTGTTTTTGTTATTTGCTTTTATCTTTTATTAAGAATTATTATTTTAATCTATTTATTTTATCTAAATTTTTGTTATATTTATAACAATCTACATAGTTAGGGGTTTCGTTTGTATGAGACTAACCCCCCTCCCCATAATTAATTGTTAAAGAAAAATAAATCACATATTATATATATGATATATTATAATCATTATAAACTATGTTTATATTACATGTCATGACTATATTTATTCATAAAGTAGTAATAAACAAGATATATTTATTCAACTTTGATCTTCGGATATTAGTTATAGATACATTTCCTCGTCTCTATCTACATATCAAAAGTGTAAGGTAGTGTAATTACCATTCCTTATGATTCTGAAAATATAAATATATAAAAGATGATTTAAAAAATACACAGACGATATATATTTCTTTAAAGTACTTCACGTGCTTCGAAATAAATTGTAGGTGTTCCTTTCATCTTCCCAACCAATTTGGTCTTTTGATTTATTTTATCTGAATTTCTCTCTAACTCTTCCCTATTTCCTTGCTTCTGGTGTTAAGCACAACTCATGGGTTTTGTTATTTTAGTAACAGTTAAGTACTAACTACTTACTACTTAAACATTTTCACAACTTGCTCTTAGCTAATTGAATATTTAGATATAGATCGAAAAGCATCAGGTTTATTTTTGCTATTATTTTATTTAGAAATATCTTGTTTTGCTAACAGTTTTATTCGTCATCATAATTTCTACGTTATACTGAAATAATTTTTGATTGTTAAAAAAAAAAAAAGTAAAAAAGAAAATCTTTCTGTTAATGATCGACCTAATTTTAATATGTGCCTCCTTTTTATTATTAATATGATTTTGGCAATTGGTTATAATCAGAAATTATGTTATAGTTATTTTTACAATTTATTTCTGTTATGAAAAAAAAAATTATAACAGTGCTTCAAACCAGAACATAACAAAATGATAATCTTCATTACCTTTAGGCTTAGTAATACATTTAACGTGAAAATTAAATGTGATTAAAAAAAAAATAACATGCCCATAAACCACAAACCTAATATTTCTACCTTAAGTTAAAGTGACCGGGGTTCCACTGATGAGGTGACAAACACGCTTAAGTAAACAGCATCATAAAATAGAATCATGTCACAACACGTAGGATTTTGGCGCCCAATATTCAGAGAAGAGAAAATGCAAAAACATATTACTTTTTTTTTTTTAGCTCTCTCGATAATTTAGTTAAGGCCTGTTAATTTAACATTTTTAATCAGTTATAAATATTTTAAATGAAGTAAAAAAATGAATAAATCATAAATAATATAGAAAATTAATGACTAAAACGTTTGCTAAATACAAATTATTTTAATCAAATATTTCAACGAGCATTCTGATTAAACTTTAATAATTAATTTCCACCCTGATGTTTTATGAATTATTCAGAGAGAAAAAATGAATAAATTGAATAGATGAATATGTAAGATACTTATATAATATACACCTATACATGAATTTATAAACATAAAAATCGTACAATGCAGGATAGAACCCAGAACTAACCCAAATTTTATTAATTTTTGGATAAAAATATATAACATTTATAATAAATTTAGGATAGTGGTTCAATATAACTGCTACCCTTTGAAGCGAATTATGTTATGCCCTTCCCAATAACGTGGCATTAAGTGAATACCTGCTTCAAGTAAAGTGACAAATCGGCCTAGAACCGCGGATTAAAGCTGATCTGAAGTAGCGGACCGAATAGGACCTATATGCCTTTCCCAGAAACGGGCCATTCGTGAACTAAACCTCAAGGCATTATTAATGTGCTGAAAAGCCAGATCAATTTCCTTATTCATATGGAATATATAGTAAGGATAACCAATACATGTTTGGAGGTCTCCTGAATCCAAAAAATCAACATGGCTTATGAACAGCACAGTTCAAAAAAAGAAAAGTCGAACGAAACTGAAGTTGCATCTTTGAGCCTGTGCTTTGACAGCAATTTTGTTTTAGAAAAAATCAACTCCATAGAATCGATTTTTTATATATTTTTTTTATTTTCTCAATAACGTCTCAAGCGATTTTAAGAGGAGAAAAAAGGCAGTTATCTCATCCCAATTTTTGATTACTTTAATTAAAACTATGTATAATTACTAGTCAAAATTCATGAGTCTGCCAAGTATAGGTAGGGGGAATACAAAATGGCGGCTGTTTCAAATCGATTAAAAACTAATATTTTATTCGGAGCTCTATATCTTGAAAAGTAGGAACAACACAAAAACCCTAAGAGTACGCCATTTAAAGAAGAGTAAATTTGCTAAAATATGAGCCCTAATAGAGTTATTTACGTGAAATAGTTTTCGAGATACAGCTTTTTAAAAAGCAACATTTCATAAAAATGTTGTATGGGACGTACTAAAAGATCAGTAGTTAGTAAATTTAATTTGGAAAATTCATATCTCAAAGACCATTTGACGTACATATGTCTATTAGCACTCAAATTAAAGCTAGTTTAATGGGCTATAATGTAGTTTATTATGTTTATCTTCGTAGGAGTAATAGTTTACATGAAATTTGCTAAAATAAATTAATTCATAGTTGTTCATTTGCCAAATTTATATTCATATGTGAATATCATAAACACACCCCTACGAAGATAAGTGTCATAAACTACTTTATAGTAAGTTAAATTTCCTTTATTTTGAGTGTTGGCAGAAATATGTGCGTCTTATGGATCTAGAGATATATTTTTTCAAAAATCGAACATTTTATACGAACAACTAAAAATTAACATTTTGTGAGTTTATTTTGTCAAATATCATAAAAACTACTACTCCTACAAAGATAAACACAATAACCTATTATATAGTAAATTTAACTAGCTTTAATTTGAGTGCTGGCAGACATCTGTACGTCCAATGGTTTCTGATATAAAGTTTTTCATAAATTAAATTTATTAGCACAAATATAAATCAATTTATTTTAGTAAATATCATTAAAACTAGTATTCCTACGAAGGTCTTTATAGTTCATTAAACTAGCTTTAATTTGAGTGCTAATAGACATCTGTACTTCACATAGTTCCTGAGATATAGATTTCTCAAAATAAATTAACTAACTACTAATCTTTCAGTAAATTTTTAAGAAATTTTGCTATTTAAAAAGCTATATCTCGAGAACTATTGGACGTACATAGCGCTCTTTACTCGCTTTAAATAATGTTCTCTTAGATTTTCTAGTGTTGTTGGTAGTTTTTAAGATATAGAGCCCCGAATGAAAAATCAATGGTTTTGAAACAGCCGCCATTTTTTAATCCCCCTACCTATACTTGGCAGACTCATCAATTTTGACTATTAATTATGCATAGGTTTTATAGAAGTAATCAAAAATTGGGGTGAGATAACTGCCTTTGTTTCTTTCCGGCTCTTGTACTATATGTATATCAATGTACACTTTAATGTTCTTTAATGAGTTATGTTTTTTCTTCATTGAAACTGTCCAACATGACGAATGCTAATTAAATATTTCCCTCAAAAGTACTTAATATTATTATGGAAAAAGATAGTTGATCATATGAAATAGATTGTTAGAATATAGTCCGGGTGGCGGTCAATGAATGTATCAAAATAGTAAAAGAAAACTATTTATTGCAAAACAACGTTTCGACCCACTTTGAAGTCCCTTCGTCAGGGCTAACTGAAATAACAAGATACAAACATTTTAGAATTAAGAAAACAATTATTATGAACTTTATGTTCATAAAGTAAATAAAATAATATTAAGGAAGTATATATGTAGGTAGTTGTTGTTGATTGTTGTTTAAAGGCGTAAAACCCTCTGGTCATCAACGCCTACAACATGATAAAAGTAAATAAAAAATGATAAAATAAAAAAATAAAAATAAATAAAAAAATAAAAATCGAAGAGGAGTTATAATTTATAAAGAATTATGTGCTTTTAAAAATTCAAACACTAATGTAATTTTAGCTTCCTCATCTGTGAGAGCTTCTGATAAATTTGGGGTCAGTCCTATCCTGTTTATTATTGGCAAATAGTGAGTAAATTCTTCAAAAATATGTCTAATCGTAAGAACTGACAATATAGGTGGCAGTTTTCTTATCAGGTGAGAGTGCGTGAGAAGAGTATGACCTATTCTCAAGCGGGTTAGAGCAACTTCCTCCCTGTGGCTGTATACATGTAGGTGGACTAGAAACAAGTCACTAATAAATATCATAAATAAATAAACCACACCTGTTTATATTTATTAGTAAATTGTTTCCAGTCAACCTACATGTATATTTCCTTATACTATTACTAATTATTTTTTATATACATCCTAATCATAACCGTTTTGAAATGTTTTTATTTTAATTTTTTGTTAATTCTGAAATGTTCGTATTTTGTTTTTCATTTAGCTCTGACGAAGCCGTGCAAAGTGGGTCGAAACGTTGTTTAACAATAAATAGTTTTCTTTTACTATTTTGATATCATTATTCACCACCACCTGGACTATGTCCCTTTAATTTATTTTTTATAATTTTAAATAAATAACCTGTTCTCATTTTTGGCAATACTAAATAGTGGGCAAATACTAATTATTAAAAAAATAGATGGGTACTAAATGAGTAAAAAGGAAAAATAGAGACAGGTTCGAAACGGAGAAAAACGAGATGACCCGATCTCTTACGATTTCATCTTTTGTTAACTTTCTACACTCATAGCAAGGTTATTTGGCAGCTTTAAAAGTAAATATTTGTTTTTTGTGCCTAAATAACCCTAAATGTGTATTTTTATTGCAACAGAAAAATAAAAATATTTTGTTCAAAAGTTTCCTACACAACGGGTTTTAGATTCTTTTTTTAGATGGTGATAACTTGAATACGAGTCCATCTATCTACTTAAAACTTAGGGACTTAAGGGAAAGTTAGGTGATGCACAGCAAAATATTTTTATCTAAGCGTCAAGCAATTTAAAATTTAAGTAATACACATTATATATTTAACTAATGAACTGTTCAAACCAGTCATTGCCACAGACAGACTTGTTTTAAATTGTTCATTGACAGAAACAAATATAATACTGTCACGTTCAGTGGCTGATTTCAAAACTTAAATTACAGAGAACCCCTTAAATGAAAATCACATAAAAGGTAAAATGAGGCAAAGTTTAAATGAAATTTCTCTATAAAAAATTATGAACGAGAAATTTAAAAAAATATTTTTATTTTTTACATAGGTGGAAATATAAGATTTTTACCATATGTATAATTAAATTTAAATATAATTAAGTTTTTTTTTGAGTAGTGCGAAATTTTAGGGATCTCAATGCTTGATTCCACCGTTTCTTAAAATTTAAAATAGTCGCTCAGAATCTCTCCTAAACTGATATAAATATATACTGAATTTTCAAAGAGAATAAATTATTAAAACGCACATGTTTCCACCTAATAAAAAAGTAAATTATAAATTAGCTTCATGAATTCATTATTAGTAGGGTTTATAATAAAGTATGAATGTTTCCACATTTCTAAAAACATTCCAAATATATTTTATTATTATTATCATTGTTTATCATTTATTATTTATTAAACTATCAAATAATTTTATTATAATTATACATTATTAATATAATGAATTAAATATATATTTATATTTAAATTTACCAAACCTTCGAATTCCTCTCGTCTCCAATCTTTACAATCCAAAATCCTTTGTAAAATCCTCAATGCTCTTTACTTTGTTACTAATAAAACCATCCATAAAGACCTAAATGTTCCTTATGTAACCGATCTAGCCCGAACCCGATATTATTCATTCCATAATAAACTCCCTAACCAACCAAACCCACTAGTTTTTAACTTTGCTCCTCTTCTATTCCTGGCAATCCTCCGAGGCGCCTGAAAAGAAGATGGCCTCGTGACCTTATATTATAAACTGTTTTTAGAGTTCTACTACTGGGTAGATTCTCTACATCCTGTATCATAGCAGTATGTCATTATGATCAAATTTATTTGTTGTATTTTTTATACAGTTGTAAATACCAATAAATAAATTTTAAAAAATATTTAAATTTCATAGAGATGGTCAGAAGTTAATATTACAATATATATTTTGCAATAAATTTAAGGTTTTCAATTTCAAAAATATTATCGTTAAACTTACAAAAAAAATGTAATCGATTGGTTATAATGTATATAATTTTTCAAAATTTCAAAACCATTTCAGGTCCTTTAACTCGCTATGGAAATTTTAAACAGCTACAAATAACACATATACCTAATTGATAAACTTTTACAGATACAAAATATTTATATTTTAATTGTATGTAGAGTGAAATTAGCAATGAGAACTAATTTGTATTAAAAAATAAAAATCAATCCGGTACGGTGTGCGTATCTCAAGATTTTTAAATGGCATTTTACTTTATATAGAAATATAAAGGTTTCAAAACAATATTTTCTATTATTCACGGAAATAATTTCCATTACTATATTTTCATAGATTAGTAAATAAAAGTAAAAACACACTATTGTAAAGTAAACCATGGATATTAGAAAAACTATAAATTCGGTTTATATAGTGATTTTTTTTGTCATACTCGACAGCTTTAAAAGTTAGATTTTTTGTTTATTTATCGATATTTCAAACTGAATTAACTGCTTTTTTCTTTGCTCCAGGAGGCAAGGAAAAAAAACTGTATAAACAAATAGATTTGATTTTCAATAAGATAACACAGGCGTGTGAAGAATCTACCCATTATCACTCTCATAACATTTTTAAAAGTGAACTCGAGAACATCTTCTTTTCAGACGAGGAGGATTATCAGGTAATGAAGGTGAAGTCAGGTTAGAAACAAATGGGCTTATCATGGAAGGATTGGTATCTGGTTCTGACCAAATCGGCAACATATGGAACATTGAGGTACTAACTTGTGACGAAGTAACAAGTAAGGATTTTGGATTGTTAGGATTGAATACGAGAGGAATTCGATGGTTAAGTGGTGCACCAAATAGTTAAATATTAAATTATAAATTATAATACAATAAATATTATAAATTATAATATTAATCTTATCTCAAATATATACCTTTAATTAATTATTTATACACCTTATTTATTTACTTTTTTATTACTACTACCAACGAAATATGGTTAATTAATTGAAATAAATAAAATTAAAGATATTTTACAGGAAAATATTTTGAAAACTCGACAATTGAAAACTTTATTCATAAAAAATGTTATTCCTTAATCACAGAAATATTTTTTTAATTATTAAATAAAAAATAACTACAATATCACTTATTTGTTTTCCTTATATTATTTACAGAAGATAATAATAAAATAAAATAATAATAAAGCAGAACCTCCCTTAAATCCTCAACCGGCGATTACAAGACAAGTGCAGACCAAACAACAGAATCGGTAAAATAAAATAAAATATCTACATGACAATTAAAAACTTGTAGATACATGTCTTCTTTGGTCTAATAAATATAACTTCATCATATATTAATATAAATATCGTGTTCATATTGAGTTTTTATTCATACCAAAAATGAAGTGTGTCCGGCAATTTGGATGAGGGTATGCTTCATACAATTTGAGTTTAATTTGATCGCATCCGGACCAAATTCCAGTTATTGAAAAAAATATTATGTGTTGTGTATTCATAAAATTACATACTTAACATATAATAAAAGTGCTACAAGTTGATTAGCCACGCCTCCTATATTTATTAGCTAAATTAATTATTGAAAAAATTAAAAAGACAAAATTTCATACATGTCTTCTTTGGTCTAATAAATATAACTTCATCATATATTAATATAAATATCGTGTTCATATTGAGTTTTTATTGCATTTTAATTTTTATTTTAAATATGAGTTGAATTATTATTGGATGCAATTTTTTTTTTTTAATGTAGTCTGGTCTAACTGTCCCTCCTGCTTGCCCTTCGATGTCCGGGATCCTCGACCAAAAAATAAAACCCGGGTTCTATTGAAAATGTTTAAATTCACTCTAAATCTCATTGTCTATAACTTGAACATTATAGTCTTAAATATGTTTAAATTGTATTTTCATTTTTTAAATGTATTTATGTACCTCTAATATAGCCTAGTTAGTATTATAGATAAGTAAAATAATAAAAAAAATTAAGTAACAAAAGAAAAAAAATCAAAAAAAAAATCTTAGTATATCAAAGAAAAAAAATACTAACTAATATATAAACAATAAATAAATTTTTAATTTTTAAAATATAGATAACTAAAAATTCTTTAAGTAGAAATTAAGAAACATAGGAAATAAGTTAAAACAAAAAGAAAAATAAATAATTAAAGTCTTTTGTAAACAACTGGAAATTTCTATTAAAAGTAAATTGAAACATCTTGACAAATATTAAACTAAAGGTTAATTACTAAGAAATCAAATTAAAAAAAATTAAATTGAATTTGGTGAATGACACAAATCCTCCTGGTTTAATTGTAATAATTTATTTCATATAATCAACAACAACGTTTCGGGATTATCCCCCATCTTCAGATTGCTATAAAACTAAATTCAACAAAACTTATAGAAGATTTTGCAAGAATTTTATATTAATAGTATTCATATGGTCTTCATTCATAACCATATTATTATATTATAAAATTAATGATCATATACTGGAAGAGTTTCTGGAATTAAATTGAATTTGGTGAATGACACAAATCTTCCTTGTTTGATTGTAATAATGTATTTCGTATAACCCCCACATATAATAATATTGTTATGAATGAAGACCATATGAATA
>NW_027107825.1:1073023-1077314 GCF_000696795.3 Halyomorpha halys | reverse complement strand
TTGTTGTTGATTATATGAAATAAATTATTACAATTAAACAAGGATTTTTGTCATTCACCAAGTCCAATTTAATTCCCAAAACTCTTCCAGTAGAATATCATTAATTTAAAAAATCTTTTAAATAAATATAAGAGTGATTCAAAGAAATTGATAGTTTCTTTACTTAAAGAAGATTCATAAAAATATAAAAACACCATTTAATTTATTTTTATGTCTTCTATGAACTGAGTAAATTTAGAAATTTCTGTCTCACGTAGTATATATGTTTAATTTACAACTACTATGTATTTAAAAAATTTATTTCATTTTGAAGCAATATAATTAATACAATATAATAATAAAAACCTGTAATTATGGAGAGGATGAAAAGGACAACGGTGTAAGTTCTCGTCATGATTACAGCTCGAAGAGCATAGCGGAGTCCCCTGTCCAACTTGCTCGCTCCGATTCCTGAGCGCCACTGACCTGATCGGCTGCGCACTGCAATTCCTTCTGCTCACTATGTGTCCTCAAGCACAGGATAGCAACCAATCGATAACATATCCTCTCTCATCTAACTAGTTTCTACTTACTGCCATATAATAGTCTAAGGTAAATCTATTAGAGGAACGTATACAAAATAGCAGAATACATATGATAAGAATATAAAATTCAAAAATTCCAAAGATATGATGAAAAATAAAATAACAAATAATAAAGCAATTAATAAGAAACATGGATTCAACTACATAGTCTATCAGAAGATATCCAGAAATCATTTAAAGATTATGATGTTGAAGAATACTCATTATGTTACAGACTAAACAATAAAAATAAAAATTATAATTCGAAGGAAAAAATCGATATAAAAAGTCAATCAGGATTTCGTGTTTAACTGTCCAGCTGTTCTATATAGGTGAAACTAAGCAATTGTTGTGGAACAGAATACATCAACACAAAAATGATACAAGAAATAAAGGGAAGGAGGAGATTATCCCAATAAAACAGAACTAGTGCAGAATGCAGCTAAAAACTAACACAAATTTTATTTTGATAACACCATAATTTTACAAAAAGAAAACAATTAAAAAGAAAAATACTTTACCTTAAATACAAATTTACAACCACATCAATTAAAAAAAAACAAACTTTATGCAGGCTATTCTGTCCAGGTCAATAATTTCAGTCATGAATTATTCATTAGGATTCATTTTGATAAACTATAACAGTGTAAATTTACTGTTAAATTAAAAGTTTAATTTTTTTTAATTTAAGAAAAAATACATAAAACAAGTGAAAAGGACTTATTTTTACATAAATATTTAACCTTCTTTATTTATTTTTTCTATTTTTTTTTTTACTCTTTTGAATCCAATTAAATTAGAGAGATTTTAGTACTAAAAGCTAACCGGGACACAAAAAATATATGAATTTATAAATTTAAGGAATTCACAGTTGCTTAATTTATTATATGGATATTTTACTAAAAACGCAAGGTTTTGTACATAGAAAAAAAGTTTGTATTTTTTGTTTCAGAATAAAGGGTCACAAAATTAAAAATAATTGAAAAATTTCCAGAAGTCCTTCAAAACTTTCCTTGCAGAATCACTATAGGCCTTAACAACACTTCATATCTTAAACCACATATAGAACTTACACATACTGTTTATCAAATTGTTAGTAATATCTTTGTATTATAAAATCCTAGAAATTAAATTTTGAATAGTTCCTGAAATTTTTTAAATTGAAGTGGTTGTAAATTTGTATTTAATATTGTTCTTGAGGATGGCCGAATTGGCCGAAACGTTGGACTTATAAAGAAACATGGATTGTTTTTAGACTTATATTGGATAATTTTTTTTTTATTTAAACAATAAATAGGCACTTTTTCAGTTTAATTAAATATATTAAGTTAGTTAACCAGTACGAAAAAATATTATGCTGGAAGATTGCTGACCATGTGTATCAATAAATGGAATTTGGTCCGGGTGCGGTCAAATTAAACTCAAATAATAAATTGGTGTAATATTTTTATTTGAGCCAACGTTTGTACGTTATTGTAGTTAGTTTACCTAATTTTAATATTTTTTTACTTTAAAATTATTTTCAAATGTAACGTACTTAACTGCCATCCCCACTCCTCCCAATATAAATGGATCACTCTGACTTTGACATCCGTCAAAACAGTCTTGAATTCATTTGATTTTATTCTTATCCTTTTTCATCTCTTAATTTGTACTTTCTATAATATTACTTCTCTTTATCTGTTACTATTACCGTTTTCATTTATTGTCTATAACCTTTAATTTTTACGTTTCATTGTATACCCTTGCTATTTTCGACTTTTTTTTTTGTATTTATGTTAGGTTTTTGTATCTTTTTTAGCCCTGACGAGGCCCTGCAACGTGGGGCGAAACGTTGACTAAATTAAAAATAATACACCAATTTACTATTTGAGTTTAATTTGATCGCACCCAGAACAAATTCCATTTATTGAAAAAAAAAATGTGTTGTGCTTTCATAAAATTACATAATTAACATACAATAAAAATTCTACAAGTTGAATAGCCACGCCTCCTACATTTATTACCTAAATTAATTATTGAAAAAATTAAAAAAACAAAATTTTTGTTGACATTTCATTCCCAGAAAGGGGCTACTGAGTTTAAAACATTTTTTTTTTAAATTCTTTATTATAATATGTGCCTGGTGGGCCGTTATTATAATTATTATTATACTGTTATATATATATATAGTTATTATATACCAGTATGATCGACTTCCAACAATTGACATTGGTGGAGAGTAGTATCGTGTAAAAGAAACCCCTAATCAGAATGCTATAATTATAAAAAATTAGAAAATAATTTAATAGAATGACTTAAATAAGAGAAAATAAATGAATATATCACAAGGTGCCACATTATATCTGCAGAATACCATAAAATATATAATAATTAATTAGAGAGCGACTGTGAGTAGCAAGGGAAAAGACTATCCATACTTAATTTAGCTAATTTTCAAAGCAAGAGGTGTGCTTGGTAAATCCAAATTACCAACTGTAGTGGAATAAAATCGAAAAGTGTTTCGTATGTAACATAAATGAAGAACATCTTCGCGTTTTATAGTATTTTCCCAGTATTAGAAGTTTTTAATTTTTTTTTTGTTTTATCAAGTTTTTCTTAAAAAATAAAGTTTCTTAGAATGAAGAGTCAGACCAAATGAAAATTCGTCATTAGTTAAACAAAAATGCAACAATATCCATTGAAAAAAAATATAAAGAATAAACTTCATAAAATGATCTAGTTGTTTAATAGCGTCTAGCTTAAGTCGAAAACATTTCTAACACCATTAATTTTCATGATTAGAGATCGTTTTTTTTTTTTACAGTGAAAAATCCAAAATGTACAAAATCATGTATAAAATCACAAAATGTACATAAAACATTCAAATCCTGCAATAATTAATAAATAGTAAAACAAAAATATTTATTGTTAATCAACGTTTCTTTTACTATTTTGATACCTTTAATGACCGCCACCTGGACTATCTTCCTACAATCTACTTTATACAGTCAACTATCTTCTTCGAATTATATTTATTGTTTAATTTATAATATTAATATATAGAAAGTTAAAAGAATAAATAAATATAAATGAAGAAAAAATAAACAATAAACATAGGCTTAAATAACCGATATGTATATAATATGAGAAATTTAGTTTAATCATTTATGAAAAAAAAAATACAAATTTCGCCCAAGAAAAATAAAACCTGCAATTTCGTGCAATATAAAATTAGTGTTACTTAGATGTCTTTTCCATAAATCTAATTTCTGTTAAGGTACTGTGGCAGAATATGAATCTATAGAAAAAAAGATTAAATTCAACCACCCCTAACCAACCGGACTATATTCCTAAAATCTACTTTATAAGGTCAACAATCTTCTTCCAATCGTATTCATTGTTTAATTTATAATATTAGCACATGAAAAGTTTATCAAACGTTCTTTGAACCATTTTAACTCACTAAATACTCTCAACATTTATGCACACATAAAAATTTAAACTACTCGGATTAAAAACTTAAAATTCTTTTTATAATTGGAGAGCTATAATAAATAAATCTTTACTGCTACAGCTCATGAAGGGGAATGGATGCAGTGCTTTATGAGCTCTATTAATAGGACAGCGGTTGTGCAAGGAGGTGATTTTGTCAGAATAACGCTCGACAGCCTGATTTTCCCCCACATTGTGAGGTTGGGTGGACCCCCGAAAAAAAAAAAATTAATATAAGAATATGGTTATGAACT
>NW_027107825.1:1068378-1071437 GCF_000696795.3 Halyomorpha halys | reverse complement strand
ATAATTAAAAATTTTGATAAAATTAATAGAAAGAAAAAGATTAATAGAATATAAATTGTAAATTGAACGCATAAATGAACACGATTCAAAAGTAATTAATAGAATTTACGTCATTGCCAAAAAAATTAAAAATAACTTACCAACTCGCTGAAGAATCTATGTTTATTAAATTACAGAGAAATTAATATAGTTTACTACAATTATATGAAAAAAAACAACATAATTTAACTTAAAAAGAAATACAAATATTTAAAAAACAAATGCTTAGGAATCGTATACTATTCATTTTACACAAAAATAAATAATACGCATTCAGAATTAAATTTAGACTCCATACAACAATACATATATACAATTTGAATTATAATTTCATTCAATCTTGCCCTAACTCTTTATACACTTTAATAACTGAAATAGGAAATTATACAAAAGCAACAACCCTTAGACATAAACGTAAGAGCTCTAAATTTTATTTTATTTTATATCCACTTTGGGTTTTTTTTTTTTTCAATTTGTTTTATACCAAAATACGTAAAACATAGTTATAAGTTATAAGCAGAAAAGATAAATGAATTGTATAAGGATATATCACGAAGAAATGTAATAAACTTTCTATATACTAATAATTACAAAATAAAAACTTTTATATAAACATTTAAAAAATACTAACGCAATGAAAACACAAATTTATTTTAAGCATTATATTTGTAAAATATTTAATTTTTTTTTAGCTCCTGATATGCTGAGTTTACTGATAATAATTTGATCCCTACTATTTTATGTTTTATATTTATATTATCGTTTTCGTAACTAAGAATGTTTTTCAAGGAATTAAATTTTGAAAATAAGAAATTCAATTTTCGAATTTGGGCTAGGTTTTTCTATATTCTAGAATAATATATGACGGTTCACTAAATATTTTTTATTTGGAGAATATTAAAAAATAAGCTACAATAAAAAAAGGGCAGAGAAAAATTTATATTGATTTTATTGATAAGAAGAAATTGGATATCAGTTGGAAATCCAGGGAATTGTTCACCGGTTAGTGAATCTGAGAAATGAAGATGTACACGTCCAAAACAATTGAATTGTTTTCCGAGAATTTCATTTATAGGAATCCGAAACCCTTCAGGAGTGAATCATTTATAAGTGAGTGATTTCTCTTCACATGGGTTTTATACAATATTTCAATTTAAGAAAGAAACAAATTTGTTAAAGTAAGAGCTTGCTTGCTACGTACTGAATTCATGTTCATTACAAAATACAAAAACATTATAATTACTAATTAAAATATTATAAACATAATTACTAATTAATTTTTTACATTATAATTATAAAAATATATAAATACATATAAAAAAAAAAAACTTTGTGTAAACAAATAAATAAAATTCAAAAATTACAGGTTGAATAACATTATTGAGAAAATCAGATTTATGGTAATTTATCAAGAAAACCAAAATTATAAAAAAATCAAAAACGCAAAGAATCAGTTTTTTTTTTAATGTAGTATTTTTCGATATAGTAATTTCATTTTAGGATCGATCAAACAAAGCTAAAATTAAGATTTTATTTAATTTTCATTAATTTATAATAACTACAGAATCGAAAGATATTCAAAAAAATATTCCAAAAACGTTTTATAATATCTATCTACATTGTTAGAAAAATTTGCTTAAAAAATAATAACCGATTTCTTTGAAGGAGTAAAAAAAAAATAAGGAAATATAGAATTTAATAAGCGAAAAGGCTGGTTTAGAAAAATTTAATTTGCTTAGAAAATATAAGATTTGAATACGATTTAATTGCGGCAGATGTAAATACTAAAAGGGGAAAAACTTAATTATGTTATAATTATACTTATTATTTAATATATAAAAGGTTAAATTTAATTTGGAAAAATTTAATTGCCTTAAAAAAATATGAATATGACTTGAATTGATAAAAAAAAATGTTACTGACAAGCGATTTAATTGCAGTGTAAATGCTAATAAAAGAAAAACACAATTATGGTATAACTGATAAAATATTTTTGACGGTATTAATTATAAAATAAAATAAAAAATACAAGGAATTAAAAAAAAGCAACAAAAAAACAAGCGATTGAATACCACAATATACCTTTTTGTATAAAAAACTGACAAGCTTGCGAAATTCCTGGAACATTAATGATAAACTTCGAAAAGGTCCCTCTGGAATTTTCTGCTGGAAAGAATTCAAAGTACTAATATAAATATAACACTGGGTGTATTTTCCTTCATGCCTTAGGATGCTAAATTAAATATCCAGGAGGCCGAGCAGCCACATGTAAAATAAAAGAAGCCGTCACAATTACATTTTCCGCATGGGATACAGCTTAAATTAAAAAATAATTTGATGACAAAGCCCTATGTATTATACATACAGAAAGGGTTTTACAGATGGGATGGTACAAATAGAAGAATATCTCATCACACCCTCGTCCCTCCGGCACTTTCTTCAGATTCCATTTAATCTACTAAAAAAAGAGGGGGTGGTTTCAAATATAATATATTTATAAACACACATAAGTATATATAGGGAGCTGAACATCTCAGTGGTAAGACTCTGTGCTACTAATTTCGAGTCAAAGAATTACTTATTCTGTTACTGTAGCCAGGAGTCAACCCTGTGGATCCGGGAGCCATTTGAGATCCACCCAGCCTCAAACAGAGCGTGGTTCTAACGAATCAACTCCGAGTACAACCGTTGGTCTAGTAACAGTACTTCCTTAAAAGAACTGAACCCCTGACCCTTCATATGTTGTAGTGATATAGATTTCTTTTTTATTTATACACATTTATTATATTATAATTATTATATTTATTAGAATATTAATTTTTCGTTTTTAAGTTTTTATTTCCTAGATATAATATTAAAAATATAATAAATACTACATATTCCGATACTACACAACAACTCTTATTCAACTCAAATACTTAATTATAATAGAATACTTTTTAGATTACTGCTCAAACTGTGTTTTAAATGTAAATGTTAAAAAATCCAAAGAGAAAAGAAAAAAAAACTAAAATAATGAT
>NW_027107825.1:1053550-1068308 GCF_000696795.3 Halyomorpha halys | reverse complement strand
ATAAAATTAATTATTGATCACCCGTGAATACAAGAGCGTAGCATGTTATGTAAAGCAAATGAGAGAGGAAACAAATAAATTGAAAATAACATACACAGACTGCCTGGATAGAGAACGGTACAGAAAAAAATTTAAAACGGAAGGGTACTCCGTGATCGGAAGAGAGTAAGCAGAGGCAAGCAGAAATGATGAGAAGAAGAAAGCAAGAATGAGAAGGAAAGAGTAGTGATATTCGCTTGGTCTTGAAAGGCCGTTCCGTGAAAAAAAAATAACGATCATTTACAATAGATTACATATCATTCATAGATAATATTTACAGTATTCTATGATTGGTTATCTTATTTCTATTTCGTAAATTAACAGGTTTAATGAATTAGGGCTTGGGAACTTCTTTAATTTGAGTTCCAATAGGCATCTATACGTCTCATGACTTATCATTCGTCTCATGAATAGATTTCCCACAATAAAATCACTAACTACTGATTTTTCAGTAAATTTATATGAAACGTTGCTTTTAAAAATCTATATCTCGGGAATTACTAAACGCGAACGTTCTCTTAGGTTTTCTAGTGTTTTAGGTAGTTTTAACGCTATGGAGTGTGAATTGAAAAATGAATGAAAAATGATTTTTTTTTAACAATTTGAAATGGCCATCATTTTTTATTCGCCCTGACTATATTTGGAAGACTCATCAATTTTGACTAGTAATCATAAATAGTTATCATTAAAGAAACCAAAAATTGGGGTGAAATAAATGACTCTTATCTCCTCTTGGGCTCTTGTACTATTAAGAATGTTCTGGTATTTCCTTATCGCGAAAACTCCGTAAAAGGTCTTAGAATAAGATGACTTGAAATAAAAATTTTGACTTTATCATCCGTGTACGGAGGATAAGGTTATTCACTGCATTGGTAAACATATTGTATTTCACTATTCTCGTATTTTTTTTAAAAATAATAAAAACAATATTTGCACGTTTATAATAATAGTATTGGTCATAGATAAGTATCATATAAATTAAAATTATCTGATATATACTGTTAATTATTTTAATGCTCCCTACTAGTAATATAAAATTAAAACCCTTCGGCAAGGCTTAGGATTAACTGGCTAGTTACAGAGTAAAGTACAGGGCAAAGGAATTGAGTGCGAAAGGCGTAAGAGCCCTCAGTGGCTTGGAGCGTTTAGGGGTGGAGTGAGGGGGTGTTACGGTCGGATGAGCTTGCGAGGGGTGTACACGGAATGACCTTTCCCGGAACAGGGGAAACAATTAACGCTCGTGTTCGTCATTTAGCAATCATTTGTTTTTCTTCAATGCATCATTCCACGACAATACATCATCCATTCCATTGTGTCGTTCTTTATCCGTGATGACGAAAAAAAACGAAAGTGGACAAAAGACCAGGAAACCGCTAAAAGCAGTGAGTTCCTAATTTCCATTATATTTGTTTTGTATTTTATCTTAATTTTACTGAACTAAATCAATTTTTTTAGAAGATAAACGTCGGCGACAAAATCGAAAACAATATGTGATCACCATTGAAGGAATACTTAGTGTAATGATCAATAAACTTATTTTTATTGAAACCAGGCTGGTATCATCTTTATTTATTTGTTTATAAAAAAGTACTTTTTTTTTTCATAATCCTTATTTCTGAATTTCATTTATGGTTTTTTAGCATGAATATATATTCTGGTTCTGCACTATTTCCTTCTTCTGTAGTGGCCTACATTTTGACTTGTATTTTTGTTGTAGTGGGCGTTCTTCGAATTTTATAACGTGCTGGGGCACACACTAATTGACTTGAAGTACTTCAAGTTTAAATTAAATTTTATGTAGTTTAATGCAGCCAGAAAAATTGGGAAAGATAGTGGCTAGTGATTGATGGACAATACTTTGAATAAAATCTAATCAATCATTCTTCTACAATAAATTTCTATTTTACTTTGAGACCGGCGGAAAAGTTTCTGTACCCATAGACATTGCTAAAATAACAAACTAGGTACTTGCTTGTAATAATTTAAAGCATTGATAAGTACAAAAATAATACATAACAATTACAATTAATTTTTGCACATGTTACGCCAAAATCTCTCAAAAGATCATACACATCTAAAATAAGGCAATCCTTCTGGCCAACCCGCCCCACCTACACCCCATTTGGTGACGGTGTTAAATCAACTTCGAAATATTTATTCTAAATAGGAAGAGGAGACTTGAGATAGTTGAATGGAAAAAAAATGCATACATCCACCGAAACGTCGCTTTTTAATAAATATTTTGAGAGAGTATTAATAAATAATTTTTTGAGAGTATTTCGTTGTAAATCTTGATTTGAAACTGGACTGTCATTAACATAATTGTTTTATCATAACATTACACAGAGTGTCCCAGGCAGTATTCTATGCCCACATATATATGTATGTATGTATATAGATTCAACAGACCATTAATTTTTAAAAATAATTTTATTGAATGACAGACTAATATCTTGAGAAGAACCACAGAACGGTAATTTTTAAATAACGATTAAAGTTAGAAGGCCCGCCATCTTCTTTTCAAATGCCTCGTAGAGTTATCAGGAATAGTTTGGGATGCATGGTTATGAACGTTTAGGCTTGTGTTGTCGAAGAATTCAGACCAAATCCATAACAAGGTCTTTAGGGGTAAGTTTATTTATGGCGAAATAAGAAGCATTCAGGAATTTTCACAAGGTTGTACATTGTATGGATAAACTTTTCGTAGGACCAAATAGTTCTGATAATCATCTGTATACAAGTTTCGTTTTGTAGTAAATAGGGAGTTAGTGTCGAGTGTTGTAGAAATCGTAATCTACGAGCAGTTTTAATCCCAACAAATCCCATCAAATCACGTTTACTCTTCGTCGTAAACCTGCCGACTGCCCTACAGTATACTTTAATAATGTGGCTCTTACCCCTGTAGAACAGATTCGTTATCTTGGACTACATCTTGACAAACAACTAACCTGGAATCCTCACACAAGACTGAAAAGACAGGAAACTGCATGCAGATTCCGACTATTACAGCACTTACTAGACAAACTGTCTAAACTTCCAACTCATTACAAGACTGATCTACATGACAATAATAAGGCCCATCTGGATATACGGAGTTGAGCTTTGGTGCTCCACTAAACCTTCGAATTCCTTTCGTATCCAATCTTTACAATCCAAAATCCTCCGTAAAATCCTCAATCCTCCTTATTTTGTTACTAATAAAACCATCCATAAAGACCTAAATGTTCCTTATGTAACCGATCTACCCCGAACCCGATATTATTCCTTCCATAATAAACTCCCTAACCACCCAAACCCACTAGTTTCTAAGCTTGCTTCCTCTTCCATTCCTGGCAATCCTCCGAGGGGCCTGAAAAGATGGCCTCGTGACCTTATATTGTAAACTGTTTTTAGAGTTCTACTACTGGGTAGTTTCTCTACATCCTGTATCATATCATTATGTCATTATGATCAAATTTACTTGTTGTATTTTTTATACAGTTGTAAATATCAATAAATAAATAAAAAAAAGACGGGAAGTTTTATTCATGTATGGAGATCCCAAGTAAGTCGCTCAAGATAGAGTCCCAAGTAGTGATTCTGTTCGACAGGCCCTAATGGAATAAAAAAGAGTACTGTTGGGCGAAGTTTCACGAGTTTACGACGGATAGTAAAAGTGATTTAATGGGATTTCTCAGTATGCATTTAAATTATCCAGTTATAACACTATATTTCAATAAATGATATATATGAGTTTAAGATGCCGTAGTTGGATAATTTTTCACTTATAGCAAAACGTGGTATCAGCGTATGTTTTTAGGACTATGTCAGGATAGATTGGGGTATCATTTGTATAAACCGTATAGGGAATGGTACCTATGGCACTACCTTGAGGAACACCACAGGACTAAAGATATATAGGCTACCTTACGCTTCACTTTAAACGTAGTATGAAATAGATAGGAACGGATAAAAAGGAAATTTGGGGGGGAGGAGGAATTGATGGAGTTTACAGAACAGTCCCGGATTCAAAAGCCAGTTCAACGTCCTATACGATGTCAGTACTGAATGAGATTTTCGAAATCCAAACTGATGGTCAGGATCACATCATCGGATACAGGTTATTTTGTATAAGGTTTTCTATGATTTTGCCAATACTAGGCAGGGCAAAAATAAGGCGGTAGGAGAATGGAAATTAAGATGCCTTTGATAAGGTAAAATTTATGTTGTAGATAAATCCTAATGTTTAGAAGGATCAGAGTGTTGTATTAGATGTGATCCAGGACTTTTTTGGAAGGTAATTTGTTGACAATATTAATTATTTCTCCAGGCTAAAAGGTTTTGGGAAAAAGAGGAAAGGACATTTGGAGTGAAATAAATAATTATTAAACCTCAGGAAATAAAGTAATCGGGTCATGTTTTTTTTTACTGATAACATAACTATCAATCTTCCTAATTATCATAGACGTTAAATTTATCTTTCTATATTTAATCTATAAACGTGTTTCGAAATCTTGAAAAATAATTGAAATATTTCCAATGATTATGACATGATAGTAATTCTTGCTAATCGTTCCAGGGGCAAACGCTATCTAACTATGTCTAATAAAATGCGATAATACGTGCGTAATATAATGATAAAATGATTAGTCTATTTTTGTATTATATTCTAAATATTTATTAAATTTAGAATTTAATTTTAGCAATGTTCCACTTAATCATTAAAAAAAAAAATTAAAACCCCAATTGTGTTATTTATGAATCGTACACTTCAGAAATAAATTTATATTCATAATTATGAGAGATAGTTGACCGTGGATGATAAATGAGGAGAAGATGGTTGGGGGTGCGGTCAATGAAAAACACAAATAAGTATGATTAACTTATTTTAATGTGCCGACGTTTCGGCTAGAGTTTCTAGCCTTCTTCAGGGCTGTTGCAGGGCTGAAGGTCGAGCGCCTAAATTTATATTAAAAATATATAATTAATAATTTAAAAAATATTTATTTAATGTTATTATTTAGTTTCCCTACTGCTACAAAAAGGAAAAAATTGTAATAAGGTCGAATTTTCGCTGTGCATTTTCCAGCAGACCTATGTGTTCCAAACCCTTCTGAGGTAAACAGACGCGTTTTCGGCCATTGCGTTGCCTTTGTGTTGGTACTGCAATTATCCCTTGAACCAACCCTTTAGGGCCAACTTTGTATTGTAGGGTTTTGACTCTAGAGGCATTTATAACGAACGGTCACCCTTTGCAAAATACCGAAAAACGTGTGCTGTTTTTTAATTGCGCTAAGACGATTTGATTGAAACTTACTAAAGTATTTTTCTCAAAGCCCAATGTAAACAACAAATTTATTTCGATAATTTGTAATTTTAGTTAAATTTATCTATAATTAATAAATATCAACCAATGATTGAGGAAAAATCATTTGGACCATAAACACGTTTAGAACAGTATTATTTTACATTGGATGTGTGTGTGTGGGGGTGCGTTACGTGCGTTCGTGTGTGTAATGCTTCAGTCCTAATTCATTGACCATTTTCAAACATACATTTTTACCCGAGTCATATTTTTAAAATATATTTTATGTGTCGAACTCATGAAAATATTTATTGAAATATTTTTTTTATTTAAATTTATTTCCTTCTCAGCTGCATTTACAATTTTTTTTTTTTTTGTCTTCTAATGTACAAAATGTTTTAATCAATATTAAACACAAAAATCGTTTTTAAAAACTATATTAATGTTAAAATTATCTAAACCAAAGAGATTATTTTTATATTGAGCAAAATTTATACATTCGTTTAAAATTGATTAGAAGAAAATTTTAAATAACCTTGTGTTTTAACCTATAGCAAAACGAATTGTCAGTTTTAAAAGTTTTTATGTATATTAAATTCCCACTAACTTTGTTCATTATGAGACATCAATTGGTTACAAGTACTCCGTCGGATTTATCATACTATTTTTGTTGGCGAAATAGAGGTGGGGATCCTTCCTTACTTATTAATATACTCAGGAGTTGGGCATATGCTGTATTCAATTTTTTTGGGTATGATTTTTAATTTATTACATAATTTTGATTTTGAACTATTGTTATGACTTTTAAAATTTTTCTTCCAAACTATTCTTAAATCATGATAGAAAAAAATATCATTTTTCCACATGGTATACATGGAGGGCTTCCGAACTCAGATGACTCACGGCTTCAGTGAAACAGAAAATAATTATTTGCCATGGCTGGATTCGAACCCGAGTCCTTGGTGTTCTAGATAACCTAAGTTAACTGAAAACTTGAACTGGAGGGGCTGCCATATGTAGGCATTAGTAGCGCCCCATATGGCCAACAGCAAAACTCACCTCCAGCGCTCTCTGAGGTGAGAAAAAGCTAACAGAGAGCAGCATAGGAGATATATATATATATATATATATATAGGAAACTGGAGAGAAGAAGAGAGGCTTGGAGTAAGTCCACCAAGTTCAATATAGCTAACCTCAACTTCATCATAAACCACCTCATTATATCTACAATTTTCTATAGCCCAGTCATTCAAAATTAATTTACCCTTATATCCATAAATTTTTATTTCGACCACCACCAACACCACTTTTAGCTAACATAATATAATCTTATTTTCATTCAATTATGCTTTATTTTTCAATTATACAGTCCACTAAAATTCAACCAGCCAACCAAAAGTGAATGCGTGCCTGGCATTCAGTTGAAGGCATGCTTCATACACTTGGAGTATTTTGGAGTTTACATAATTTCATTTTTTACAACGTAGGTTGAATGAGGTCTTATGAATATTTTTCTCCAATCATTCTTATTTACAATTAATTGTTTCTTATTTTATGAACAAACTCTGATTTCTGAAGAACCTCTTAAAGTGACAGTCTCCTTGATTCTTTAAAAGCATGTTTATATTTTAACACACATTAGTTTCAATCCAATTCTTATGGTTTAGAAACTTAAAAATAGTATGAGTGCATCAACAATCTTGTAACATATTATCAATGTTCTATATTTGTTTGCACAAAGTTTTAGTTTTTCCTATCTTCAAATACTAATATTCCTTATTTGTTAAGTACACCTATTTCTTATCGAAATTTTGTCGTATGTAAACTTTATTTAAACACTTAATTAAGATTTATAACACAATATTTTTCACATAAAGATCTTAATAAAACAATAAACAACTTCCTACAAAATAAAAGCCGCAATTTAAATTATTTTAATTAAAATAAATGGTGCTAAATAGATTTTCCGTTTTCGCTACCGCTTGTAGCTGTAAGTTTCTCTAAGTTAATCTGTATTTTAATTGAAAACATTCTCATTCCTTCCTCTGCTTTATTTGAGAGATATTTCTATGAAGCTGGAATAATCATATTCTGCTTGTAAAGTTTCCGTGTAATTAATTATTCCAAGAACTAAGTTAGTCATTTACATAACTTGGTAAATTGTGTTAGTTTCTGTTGTTTCTACGTCCTGAGTCTAATTGCTACGGATTCCCAAATCCCACTTAATCCTTTCTTGAATTTAAAAAAAGGAAATTTAGTCACGTTTCTGCTATAAATAATCTTTTTTTAAAAATTATTATTTTTTATAAAATTATTAAACCTTTTTGAATTTTGGTACATAACTGACAAAACTACCTGACCAACTATTTTATAATAACTTACAACGAATTAATAAATATTTCAATGAATTATATGAAATATGGTCATGACTACAAGAGAGAAACTAAAAAACTATTGGGTATACAACCGTTGTTCTAAAAACAATTCTTCCTCAGAAAGTACTGACCCTTAATGATTCATATAGGTGTATATTATTATTATTGATAGGACTAACTAAAATTGAAGGTCACAAAAATTTCAGAAACAAAATATCGCCTAATTGTAATACTTTGTAATATATATAGAACATACAGTTTGGGAAAGTATTACAACTATGCGAAAGTTTTGAATTTGAGTTTTCAACCGAAAAAAAAAACGCATTTTGAGTCCAAATAACCAATTTTCACATAATGATCTGTGATCTATGTGAACAACCTTGCACAAAAACAAAATGTACGAAACTGAAATCGCTCATTTAGGTTAGGTGAGAGGGAGGGGTAATATACTTGGGATGCGATGGCAACTTTTTCAAAAAATCTAAACTGTCACTTTATAGAATCGTTTTTGACATTTTTCGATTTTCCCTCAGATAGTTCAAACAATTTTTATTAAATCCTGCACGTCGATGAACAATTAAGTTTGCTTCCTTATTTTTGTATTTATTTGAATTCTTCTAGAAAGCGAAAAAGTATGCCCTTAGAATCAATTCCGTCCATTCGCATTATGAGCAATCAAGGCCCAATCTGTTTCCTGCCTGTATGTAGTAAGTAGGTATTTATCCTGTTGCTGTAGCCATGAGTCTACCCTGTAGGTCCGGTAGGCTTCTAAATTGGAAAAAAGTCTGGAACTCGAACGTGTTTCTGACGTGGTCACTTCCTTACACTACCGTAGGATTAGTAACAGTAACCTCGCAAATTACTACACCCTTGACCCTTCATGTATAGATTTATTTCATATAATAAAAATAATATTGGATTCCTTGGGCTTGGCCCAAAATGGTGTCCTTCGCGCGACGTTCCATAATTCATTGAGGATTCAGTTTGAGCACCCCATCCTACTCCTAACAGGACAAAAAACGGCACTCAAGATAACGAGCGATGGATCATTGATCCCGCAAGAGATGGATCAACTCTTATGGAATTAATAATGGATCAGGAGGCGGGGTGGTCAACGGCTTAGTGTTTGGGCGAGAGTTCCATTTGTAGTGATTAGTAAGGGACCAGACTCGATCAAAAGCTGTAGATAAATTAAAGTAAAATATACCTCACAGAATAGTTTTTAAAATTAATAACAAATAAAGACAATCAAAAGGACGAATTAATATCGGAAGAATTTTTATAAAAATAGTTTTCTGGATTATCTCTCTAGGAAGTCTGGTGAGTCAAATCTTTTAAAAATTTTTGAGGTTAATCACTTCCATCATTTGAATGAATTATTATTTATTTATTCATGACAATGTACAACGTTTCGGGACCACTGTCCCATATTCATGCACTATAAAAACCTATAACAATAATAAAACCAACATAACACCAATCTTCATCCTTATATATTTTAATTTATACAATAATAATCACCTCATGATTTCATATGAGAAATCATGTCAACCATTTGTGCATCTTCACTTCTCTCTGGCACAGCCATCATTCTACATTTCTTACTACCTCCCTGTTTTGTATTTATTATAAGCTTAGTGATTTTTTATTTTTCACATAAACCTGTTTATTTCATCTGATTTTTATGTTTTTATTTTAAGTCTATTTATAATATCTGCCTAATGTGTGTTTAAGTGTTTAGTGTCAGTTTTATAGTTTAAAAAAAAAAATAGTTTTGAATTTTAAGACTTAATTTTTTTTACTGTAACTAACTAAACTTGTAAATATTTCTTTCTACACTTGAAAAATTAAATTGATTAAAGATTTATATCATTAAACTTATTAACAATCTATATCCTATTTTTTATGAGAGAAAAGTCACCACCGACAGTATTCCATAATAATAAACCCTGGTCGAAGAAGAATATTCATGATTTAGTAAACAGTGACATTAATGAGCTGTTTGCAAGGATAATGTGCCCAGGTCCAATTACCCGCTGAAACGGGCACAAACTCACCGCTTGAGGGCTCAAACCTTCGGCGAGTTTAACGCCTCATCCGTCGTTAATATTCAACGCCAAGCTCTCAAAAGACTTTCAAGCCCAATTAAGTGCCAATTTTCCCCTGTCACGGGCTAATTAATTCGTTCATGATGTCCCTCGTGAGTAATAATATCCTTTATTGTGTTCACACATGTTTCACTGCTAGTAACTGTCTCAGCAGAACCCCGCTTATCCGTTGCCGGTCAAACGGAAGGGCAAGTTAAACTAGATATAAAATAAAAAAATTAATTAGCTCATATACTGGGTAAAACTGCACATTTTTGAACAACAACATAAGTTTAGTAGTTAAATTATTTTCAAGAGGTTAGTTCGAATTGTTCGCTTGAATAGTGCCAGATTTCGCTGAGAAAAGGTGGAAGTAGTTTTTTTTTTTTTCGTTAACAATGACATATTTAGACCTGGACTAGATTTTAAAATCGAAATCAACAGTCATATTTTATTTTATACCAGGTCGGCCTGGTATGGGCCTTACATGGTTGATACAACCGTTATATTATATATATTTTTTTAAACAGTTGATTATGGAGGGGAGGATAGTCTCGTACAAAAGACACCCCTAACTATATACAATGTTGTTATTAAAAATAAATAAATAAAATAAAGAGATAAGTTTAATGTTTCTTAATAAAAGAGGAATGTAAAATTAATAATAAAAATAATGATATTAGTACACTTAAATAAAACAAACAATTGCCCTCCAACAGTGAAAAGAAACAAGTTAATTTGAAAAAGGGACGAGAGAAGTAAATAGAAAAAATAAATAAATAAAAAATTATAATGAATAGATAAAATGAGTAATAATAAAAAGTAAAATTGAGGTAGTGTGACTATGGATTAATTTTATATTTATTAAAGTTTATAACAGAATGTCCTGCAGCAGTCTGGGCTTCAGTCTTCGGGTTGAGGTTGGGTTCCCCAGGTTGTAGGTCACAGCTCCTTTAACTGTCGGCAACTGGGAGTGGAACTTCATGATCAGTTTTTTGATGTGATCCTCTATTGACTCCATCTGTAATTCGCAATGCAATTGGCTATTTCTTATGAACCAATGAGCATTAACTGCGATTCTTAGGTCTTTATTTTGAAAATATTGTAGTTTTTTATCTTTTCGTGAGGATGCCGCTCATCACAGCCGTACATCAGCAGTGGCCTGAGAATTGTTTTAAATATAAGAACAGTTGTTTCTGGTTTTAGTTTGGAATTTCTGTTTAGGATAGGATATAGCATTGTTAACCTTGCATAAGTTTGAGTTAGTTTGATGTTGATATGGTGATTCCAGGGAAAGCTGCGATCTAGGTGAATTCCCAGGTATCTTACTGTTTCACTGGCAGGATTCCATTTCACATTTTTACCTTTAAGGATTATATCCGGTGGTTCTGGTGGGCGTCGGAGAGTAAAAACTTTTGAGTTACATTTTTCAATGTTCAAGCTAATCATCCATTTAGTGAAATATTGTTCTAGATCATTAAGGTGACTTTGCAAAGTGTTTCTAGCTATTATTATGCCATCATGTTGAGATAACACAGCTGTGTGTGTGGACTGGATGATGTCATGAAGGTAGAAGTTGAACAAAATGGGAGAAAGGACAGAACCTTGGAGGACCGGCATGGATTTGTCCAAGGGTTGAATTTTTGTAAGTAATTCTGATAAGTCATAACTTTATATAAGGCAGGAAGGCGAAGCGGAGCATGGAGTAAGTAGATGTGTAGTTCTTTGTTAGGATTTTTAGAAACAAAGGAAATACAAGAAATGTAGAAATTTATTTAATTTTTTACGAAGACCATTGTGCTGGCCAGCAAAAAAATCAAATTACGACAAATCTTTATGAGTACGAAATATATAAATTTCATATTAATTCGTAGTATTACAAAAACTCACATTTAAAGAAAAATACTAAAGAAGCAATGTTAATATTACTTTATGTGACTAAACAATTCTGAACCACTCAAAAAATCATACTTTTGTCCAAATAAATATGCAAGATTTTTTTTCTAATAAATAACAATCATCCCGAAATTTTATTATTCATTTTATAACAGCCTTAATTTTTTTTCTACTCTAATTATTCAAGATCTTCTTTTAATTTTCTTTAAATATTTTATAATTTACAACGAAGACATAACTTGGTTAATTCGGAGATGATTTTTAATTGAAACCGGCCCATCATGAAAAATGTGTAAACTGGAAGAATATGTTTATTTGAAAAATCTTATTTTCAAAAAAATAGAAAAAAAGAATTAAGTTTCACGTCAATATTTGAAAAAATATATATGTAATATGTCTATATGCTTTTCTTGTAAAATTATGTAAGATGCATCACTATTCAAGAAAATTTTAATTTTATTTAATATAATATTAATTAAACATTTCTTTACTTAGGCGTTTAATTTTTATTTAATAATTGTAATAAAGTCATCGTCATGTTATACTGTATTTGTTGTAGTTAATTTAATTTTTTTCAATGTTTTATGTACTATTTCTCTCTAAATTTGTATTGTGTTATGTACTTTCGTTTTAATGAAAATCTGAGGAACTGTTTTAGTTTTGTAGTTTTATTTATTACAAAATTTATGAAATTTACTTGGCAATAAAACAAATTTCCACTATAGATGAAACCTAAATTTTTACCAATAATTGATAATTCCACTAAAAGATCCCTAGACATATCTTGAAATGATAGTGAATCAACAATGTTCTTCAATACGAGATGAAAAAAAAATCTATCATCACTATTATTATTAGACTAATTTATTTTATCTGAAATAAGATGAAAAAAAATGATAACGAAACTGAAAATATTAAGTTGTCAAAATTCTTACAATAATAACCTTGATAAATGATATGTATAATTTATGAGTTCTAATAATCAACATTTTTTTTAGGAATTCAGTTTTTTTAAAAATATAATTTAGATTTCTTTAATCATTTTTATTCTTTTAATTAATTGTTTTTTATATTTATACTATAGTTTGTGTTTTAAAATTGGTATAATGTAATATACAACGTTATAATTAAAAGAAAGTAAGATAATATAAATACATAAAAATAATTCTTCTTAATAAAAGAGAAAAGTAAAATTAATAACAAAAATAAGGACATCTGTAGACCTAAAACAAACAATTTGCCTCTAATGGTAAACAAAAAAAAAACTTAATTTGAAAAAAAGACGAAGAGAGAAAAAGAAATAATAATAATAACAATAATAAATAAAATAGAAGTATTGTGAATTATTATTATTTCTATTGGCGCGACAGACCGTGTAGGTTCAAGGTCTCGCGCGATGTACTAATAAAATACACTGAACGTTTCTTAACGAGGTTTTCATACGGTGGGTTCGTCGCTCCACGCCTATTTTTGTGAGAGCCACCCGTTGGTTAACTTGCCTCACAAATTCCCGGGGGGAGGCTGTGAATGAGTATTGTATAATTATAAGCTTGAAAATATCCCGTATAGGGCCGAAGACTCGAACTCGCAACCTTTGGGTTAGCAGACAGGTATGTCCCCATACTGTCACCTCCAGTGTGAATTATAGAATTGATAAATATAAAATTTATAACACAGTGCCCTGCAGCAGCCTGCGATTCAGTCTTCAGGTTGTTGTTGGGTTTCCCAGGTTGTAGGTCACTGCTCCTTTAACTGTAGGTAACTGGGAGTGGAACTTCATGAACCGTTTTTTGATGTAATTCTCTATCGACTCCAATTCATTTAATAAAATTGAATAAAATTTTGATATCAATAAAATCTTCAGAGTGGAATATCTACTAAACAAAACGTTAATGGACAAAGCTTCATAGGAATTTTTTTCTTGTTTTGAGATCCTTAATTCATATTTTCAGCTATGACACAAAACCCTAAAACACCTAGTATAATTCTTCGGTTCTAACCTTTAAAAATCGCAATTCTATATTTATTTTCTCTAATTATCTCATTATTTTTTATTGTTATTTTCAATTCGTGTTTTATTTTGGTTCTTTCAATTTTTATTTGTGCCATATATTGGTGTAAAAAAATAAGTGATCTAAAATTCTGTATTTATAAGAACATTGTTAATAATAAATAAAAAAACGTTAACTAATTCTGCTCGATATCAATGATTTAAAGTGATTTGTTCCCGGATTAAATGAACAATTCCTGCTCCATTCAGAGATAGAGCTGCTGTTTCCTCTAAGTTTTACAAGTACTAAACTTGCAAGAATATTTTCCCTCCACCGAACTGGAGAAACACTGGAACGCAATTACTGCCAACTTTCTTCTTCCTCGTAAATATCAGATTGCTTGTTATGTCTTGTTTAGTTCACAAATACTTAATTATCATTACTGTGAATTTTTAATTTAATTTTCTGTCTTTTTTTAAAATTCAGTCTTGTTTATAATAAAAAAAAATGTGATGAAACACAAAAAACGAAAAATGAGCATTAATATGATACGATACTATTAAAATAATAAAAATTAAATTTATCTTTTATATATTCAGATTTATCGTAATTTCTTGTTATAAACCTTAAGCGTAAATGCTCTATTTTTGACATATTTAGCATTAAAAAACTTTAAAATTGACGTTAGATGCGGTGATTTTTATATAAATAACAAGTTTTGAAAAAAAAAGATTTATAAAACATTGCATTAGAATACGGATGTACATATTTATAGTAATTTAAGAAACAATTTCAAATCTATAAAAAGTATAATAAAAATGCCTAATTTAAGTGAAAAAACTAACTTGTAGTTAATAGGTGTACGGTGGACTGGGGTCTAAAAGGAACATCTGCTAGACCAAATCCGTCTTAACTTAGTGGTCCTCCGGGCCGGATTCACAATAAAATCAGCATAACAATAATGTGACTGCGAATAAATAATTTAAAATACTACAAAATTATTAATTGTATGGAACATAATCAGAATTAATGCATGTTTTCAAAATATATATATTTTTTTTACTTTTATAACATCCTATCTTAAAT